>NW_025062337.1:0-31620 GCF_000002995.4 Brugia malayi
CAAAATATCCTCGAATTAATTGAATGATAAATATGATAACACCAATGATAAATATTGTTGAAATCAAAAAACGATGATCATTGATAGATTCAATCAGTGTCACACAGCCCATCGAATAATCAAAACATAAATGAAATGGATAAAGTTGTAACCAAATGTAAAGCATATAAATGTAGCAATAATTAATCAACTGAAATAAAATTGAACTGTTTTTTTTTCATAATTAATGTACGAGATAATTAAATAAACTAATAAATGATTTAATTAATTAAGCAAAAAAATAAATTAGCAAATAATCAATTAATTAATTAATTAAACGAGCGAATTAAAATAATTGATTAATTAGTTATTTTTTAGAGCACAAATTAAAAATGTGTCGAAAATTTAAAATGGAAACGGAATTTAAATTCATTAATTAAATTAAACAAAATAAATAGCTAAAATAAGCAATGTTTATAAAAAAAAAATTTTTTCTTTTTGCAATAAATCTACAATTTACAATTATACAATTAAATCCAATTAAGTCTCAATTATCAAAATTGCTTTTCTA
Source organism: Brugia malayi (assembly GCF_000002995.4). Lineage (NCBI taxonomy): Eukaryota > Metazoa > Nematoda > Chromadorea > Rhabditida > Onchocercidae > Brugia > Brugia malayi. The sequence goes on from NW_025062337.1 coordinate 551, forward strand.
CTCTAAATTTTGGTCCATTTAAAAAATTTTTGACAAATTCATTAATTTTTCTCATTTCTTATTTTTTAATCAAAACGATTGCATTAGTCATGGAATTATCTTTAAATAAAATGATTAAAATAATGAAAAAAAATCGATGATTAAACGAACTCGTAAAAACACAGATGGACAACTAGCGATCAAATTATCATTTGGACTAAATTGAGGAGATTGAAATCCATTAATTGAAAATCGAAACAGCAATAAAGCAATGCATATCATTGAACATATCATCACCCGACGTATGCAATCACAATATTGTTGCTATAATATAAAATTTTAAAATTTAAAAAAAAAAAAAAAATTCAAAAAAAAAAAATTTGATAATTTTAACAAAAATTAAAATTTCTCTTTTGAGTTGAAATTTTTCGGTGTTAATTAGGCGCATAATTGCTAGCATATTAAAATTTCGATTAAAATTAGATTAGAATGGAATATCGAAAGTATTTGGTTTCGTTTGGTTTAAATGTTATTATTTAATTAAGCAATAATTAACCTTTCTAATATTAATTTCCCAATTATTTTTTTCCAAGAAAGATTCAAAATTTGTTTTTTCGAACTTATGCAAAAACAAAACAAAAAAAAAAAAAAAAAAAGGAAATTGTTAGTAACTTTTTTGTTTACCTCAAATTGTTTACTTTTAGCTTATCCACAAAAAGAAACATACAAAAAAAGAGCTCTTTTATTTGAAAATATTCGCTAAATTTAAAATTTTCAAACGGATAAAAAAATTTGAGCAAATATGAAAAATTCAAATATCATACAAATAATGTTAATTAAATTATATATTTGCATGAAAGTTATCAAATATGATTTCCATCGAGAAAAATATCGGAAAACAATGAAAAATAATTAAGAAACAAATACATCGATAGAAATAAGGAAAGTTTTATCACACAAATTGTTTATTTAATTACTTCTTCTGTAATAGTAATATTTTTTATTAGAATTTTACTGCAATACTATTTAAGACTGAAATGTAATATATTTAAAAGATGAAATAATTAGTTTACAAAAAATTCATGTAAATATGTTAAAAATATTATAAACAGAAAGGTCATAGGTCAACTCAAGTGCTTTCATATTAATTAGTTATTATGCAATTAATGCAAAAAAAAAAAAAAAACATACAATTATATGTGCTGTACTCTTATCAATTTCATTATTACTTCCATCACTATTCATTCGTTTTCTAAATGCAATAAAGAATCGAATTGGTGAAATATTTGATGCGCAAATGTCAAATGTTGCACAAAGTGGCTGTAAAAAGTAATTTTTAATAAATGAAATTTAATTTAATTTTTGAATAATATCAAAAAAAAAAGAAAAAAAAAACGATTAATTAATAATTAAAAAATAAAATTTTATAACTGATGTAAACAAACCATAACAACAATTCCTTGTTCCTTACTAAACAATGCGATTGCGCTGAGTGATACAATCGTAAATTTTGATTTCATTGAAAATTCTGATTTACACCAACATTTGATGTATAAATGTAATGCAGTAAGTGTAAATAATGTCATTAATAATTCAGATCGACCTACTATACTTGCTACCTGCAAGAAATTTTTTTATTCTTTAATAAATTTTTTTAAAAAAAAAACGAAAACAAAAAATTTACTAATTTGCTTTTTTAACTTCCAAAAAATTATAATATGTTTTTTTTTTTTTTCATTTTCACTTATTTTACGAAGAATTTGATTGTAAATTAAATCAAAGTAATATAAATGACAAAAATTCCTAAAATAACTATTACTAATAATATTTGAAAAAAAAAAAAGAACGAAGTACATTTATTTGAATGAAATTTTTGATGCCATAAAATAATGAAAAAAAAAAAAAAAGTTTACAGAATTTGAAACTTATAAATTGAACATTTCCAGTCTTATTCAATCGATTTTATTTTTTTTACTTAAAATTAAAAAAACTATTCCAAATGTTATATCTTTTAATATTAATAAATTTAGGAAGAAAAATGAAAGAAATAAGAGGAAAACAAAAAAAAAAAACAAATATCTTTTCATTTAAATTAAAAAAACTATACCAAATACTACATCTTTCAATAATGTTAATAAATTTAGAAAGAAAAATGAAAGGAAAGAAATATCTTTTATCAATTAATAATAACTTACTGCTTCAGAATGTATTGGATGGATTGCAAATAACAATGAAACATGAAAAGCTATCCGATTGGGATATTTTTCATAAAATATTTTTGATAGGTTAATTAGTATTTTATAAAGTAATACACAAATAATTGCATGTAATGTGATATTAACAATATGATAAGTTGTAGTATGAAGACCTGATATTGCATAATTGATCCTGAAAAAGTAATTAATGATTGTCCTTAGTTTGGATTAATTCAAAAATTTATTTATTAAAAGTTGCTGTTAAAGTTTAAATTTAATAATTGACAGTTATGATATTGCATTCTAATTAACTATTCAAATATAAATATTTGAATTTAAAAAGAATTGATACAATTAAATAACGATATCCCTGTTCTTTTTTTTTTTTATTTAATTAATATTTATTCTTTAAAAAATTATTTCAATTTTTCATGGCAAATAATAGAGGAATGACAAGTGTATAAGCTAAACAATAATTCTCGTAGCAAAATAATTTGTGCTTTGAAATTTTAAAATTTTAATAAAATCCAAATGTCATAGAAAAAGAAATGATGGCAAATGCAATAATGTCTTTAATGAAAATTTTTGGATTGACAATAAAATTGCGCAATTCCTCTTAAACAAATAAAAAAGAAATGAAAGCCTTATGGTAAGATTATGGTAAGTGTTACTCGTAATCCTTGCTAATTAAATATTTGAATTAATTTAATGCTCATCCAAATGATCGATTCTTAATCTAAAAATACTAAAGTACTAAAATTAATTTGCCGAAACAATGTCTCTCTTTTTTTTTCCTTTTTTTTTAAATATAAAATTTTACATCTTATAACAAAATTAGTATATAGTTTGTGCATTTTAATTAAATTAAAGAATTAAATGTAAATGCTTTGTAAACGAGAGAGAGAGAGAGAGAGAGAGAGAGAGAGAAGGAACAAAAAGATTTTTAATGAAGAAAAAAAAAATTGATTTATTTACTACAAAAAATATTTAATTTATTTACTACAATAATTAATTTCATACTTATTAATAATTTCTTTTTTTCCCCATTCAAATATTTTTAAATATTTTCATATAATAATAATTTTTGTGCATTTTAACTAAATTAAAGAATTAAATGTAAATGCTTTGTAAACGAGAGAGAGAGAGAGAGAGAGAGAGAGAGAGAGAAGGAACAAAAAGATTTTTAATGATGAAAAAAAAAATTTAATTTATTTACTACAATAATTAATTTCATACTTATTAATAATTTCTTTTTTTTCCCCATTCAAATATTTTTAAATATTATCATATAATAATAATTTTTGATTGTTTGAAATTTCCAAATTCTTTTCTCTGCATTATCCATCATCCAATAAAGTTCTTCAAGCTTACTTCCTTTCATAACATTAATTTGCATAAATTGCACTTGTATGGCTAGTTATTTCATTTTATGGAACATAAATTTGCCCCAAACAACAAGCAAATTCACTCGATGACCCTTAGGCTAGTACTAGGCACTTATAATTACATCAATCATTTTCACACCACACAAAAGTATTCATGAATAACCTGTCTTGTAATCAAATTATTTTATAAATCCATTTAAAGGCTCATCAACTATTACTTAAATTTAGTCTAAGTAATAGCTGCAGTAAGATTAAGTAATGGATATAAGTAGTAGAGTAAGAAATTTATTAAGTTAATATTTAAAAGTTAAATTTGCAGAGAACTTCTTTCTTCAAGAGAAAACGAATAAAAGAGGAAAAGGAGAGAGAGAGAGAGAGTGAGAGAGAGAGAGAGAAAATTCAATGGTACCATTCTATTCAAATGAGAAAGTCATTTATTATAAAGTAGCTAAGTGTCAATGCATATTATCAATGTTTGAGATTTAAAAAAAAAAAAAAGCAAAAAAAAATTAGACTAAAAGCTTAATAATTGATCTGTGCCCTTTTAGGATGATATTGCATTAAAAACAGTACTTTAAGGCTATTTCATCTGTTGTGATGAACATCTGGCTCATCCGATATTCAAGTATTCTAGGACATCTGACCACTTCTCAGGAATGAGTAATATTTATAGCAAATAATTATTACTCTAAGCATAATTTATTAATTATTTATTTACAATGCAAATTTTTCAATTTTGAAGTGTTAACTACTGTACGATCAGTTTCTTTGCTCCTCTATCAATTTATTTAATTCAAATTGATTTTCAACTAAGTAATTAATCTATTAATTAAATTATAAAAATATTTAAATTAAAAATGAAATGTTTTTTTTTTTCTTTCGTTTTTATTTTTGTTAAAAAATTGAAGAAAAAAAAACCACAAAAAATACCAAACAATTTTGAAAAAAAAAAAAAAACAATAATTGAATTCAAAAAAAAAAGTTAACAATAATAGTTAGAAATTTATTTTAGCGTTTGTCCAATCTGACCTTCTTTTTAGTTAAGCAATCAATTTTAAAGAAGAAAGAAAAATTTCCGATTTAAAAAAAAAAGATGAAAAAACATTGTGTTGTTATTCGAAGCGAAAAATTAAATGTATTATTGGAAATTGTTGATGAATCATTTCATCAGTAATAGGAAACGTAATTTAAAAAAAAAAAAATTTAATTTTTGTACGCAACATAAATTAATTTTAAATAATACAGCTCTGATTAAAATTATGAAAAGAAATTTAAGTGAGATGATAAAATATATATATTTTTTTGAAAATAATAAATAATACTCAAAAAAAAAAAGAAGAGAAGACTTCTTTTGAAAAAAATAAGTATATTTGAAAAAAATATATATGAAATATTTGAGAATAATAAGTAATAATCAAAGAAAAAAATGATTTAAAAAAAGATATATTTGAAAAGAATAAGTAATAATGAAAGGAAGAAAAAGACTTACGCAAAAGTAATAGTAGTAACCGGACGATATGACTTATGACTACGTGTTGATCGTATCGGATAACCCCAAAAATCACTTTCCAAAATTTTTCCAATTTGTCGAATAGCTTTATTATTGATGATAGCTTCTCGATCATCAAATACAAAATTACCATTGATATTACCACTAAAACTTAAAATTGCTGCTACCGTAATAATTGTCAAATGAAAGTATGCAGCTAACTCGTCATACTGTCGTGTTACGGTCAATCGTTGACCGAATTGTTGTAATTTCCGTGAACTGCTTTTCCATTTCATACTAATATCTTTCTGAAAAAGAGAGAGAGAGAGAGTGAGAGAGAAAAATATAATTCAAACGAGTATATATGAATTTAATATTATTATTATATAATTAATTTGTATAATAATTGAATGACATTTATTTACATTTCATATATTATTTGAAATTATTTTAACTCATATCAGTGTTTATCTGAAATTATTTTAACTCATATCAGTGTTTATCTGGAATTATCTCACATATATGTACTCAATGAGCACAGAAAATTTATATGGTCGCTAAAAAATGTTAAAAAAATTAATATAAATCAGCAATTTTCTAAAAATTAATACAAAAATTATTTAAAATCAAAAAAAAAAAAGTTGTTAATAATAAATATATTTAAAAGGAAGAAAACTGACAAAGCATTCTAACATTAAATATCAAAAAAAAAAAAAAAAAATTTTTTTTTAAATTCAAACATATTGAATTTTTTAAGAATTTTAATTCAGACATTTTGAATATTTTAAAAATTTTAATTCCACTGGGAAAGAGAAGGTTTGAAAGGTTCCTTATTCGCAATTATTGCATAAATTTAGGTTTTAGGATGGATGAATTGAACTATAAGTGGTTGGCCTAAGTAAAGCATAAGCATAAGCATATTAGTAGCATCAATATGGCCAACCTCTTTCTATCTTTTTTCAAAAGCAGCCAACAAACAATCAAAATTGATATTGGCCACTTGTAAATGATGGGCACATATTCTCAATATGGCCTCACCATTGTATTCAAATCAAAATTAATTCTCAAGAAATGGTTGCAATTTTAATTTCAAATAAAAATAATTTTTTTAATTAAAAATTGTCAAACATTTTAAATACTTTTAGTTTTGTTTTAAATAAATTTCATAGAAAGCAAACAATCAAGAATTTAATTTGCTAAAAATTTGTGAAAATTCAAAATTGTTTAATAAAAAAAAAAAAATGTTTAATAAATTATTCATTAATTTCTTTAAAATATTTCAACAATTTTTCGAAATAAAAATCAAATATAATTTTGTCAAAAAGTAAAAGAATTATGCCTAAAAGAAAACGAATTCTTCCAACAGTCTAAGAAAAGAACAATAATAAATAAATAAAATATATGCGTGCACAGAGGTAAAAGATAAAATTTCGGAAGCAAAGTGACACAGATGAAACTTTTGAAGGACATTTCCTGATCGTTGACAAAAGTAATAAAATTCATTGATGAAAAGCGCATACTGCTAGTGTTCCTATACAATTGGTCATTTTCTCGAACAAATGCTATTGTGACTAAGGCAATTTACCCAGAGATTTGACGCTGTTGTCAATCAATTTATTTACCTATTCTCATGGGGAAATGAATTGAAATTTTATGAAATATTATTGAATTGGTCATTGTCTCCATTGTTGATTTTAGAAATACTACAAAAATATTAATCTATTTTTTATTGCACTCATAGTTTCATTCTAAAATTTTGTGCAAATTAAAAAAGTGGACAATTTGCATCAAAATTTACTCATTTATTCAAAACAAATGAACCAATTAACATTTCATAAAAAAAGAACAAATTAAATGATATAAATTAATGAGTGGAATAATTATTGTAACAATTCTGGGATGAACTAAAATTCCAATTCCAGAATGAATTACAATTCTAGGATGACCTACAATCCTAAATGAATTATAATTTTAAGACGAAGTATAATTCTTGGATGAAGTAAACTAAATTTACTGACCATTAATCGATTGCTTAGGCAGAAGATAAATGACTAAAAGGAAGAAAATTGAAGTTAATACAACATTTTAATTTAATTTGGCATTTAACATAACATTGTGATCGGTTTTTATTAAAAGTAAAATATGGAAGAAAGAAAAAAAAAAAGAATTTTGGGCTAAAATATTAAATTAAATTTTCTTCTTTTCAGTTACCTATTCATATTTGCTTGACAATAAGATAGCTATTGGATTTCGCCAATAAATTGAATCAATTTTTTGTCGTTTTTCGATATGCATTTAGCATTTATTCACAGAGAAGATACAATGAATGTGAGAAAAAAGAATGAAATAATAAAATTATATTTCCTTTCTATCTTTTAAATCTTAAAACTTTAATTTAACATTGATTTTTTTGTTGCAAATTATTAAAAAGAAAATTCTTTTTTTTTTTCTGTTTTGAAATAGGAATGAAACTTTAATGCTTTTGCTTGTTATCTTATTTAGATATGATTTAAAATTATTTTTAATTCTATTTTAAATTAAAATTTCGTTTTAGTATCTTGGAATATTCTCAAATATTGTTTTATTTTAATGAAATGCAAGAATTAAATGTTAAATAGAAAAAAAAAGGGATAAAATTTAAGAATGAAAAAAGAGTGAAAGCCTCTATAAATGATATTGAAATTATATAGTGGACAGAGTGGACATATGTGGTCATTGTTAAGTAACAGACAAATGGACATAGACACACTGAGCACATGCATATACATACATGCACATACACACACACACATACACATAATTATGACAGGTAAATATCCGTAAATTAAAAATCGGCAAATGTTTGCTTAATCTAAAAATTATAGATTGTGATGAGCATAAGGTAATTAATGAGAAATGAATCGGTGAAGTGCTATATTCATTATTAAAATTTGATAAGCTGTTGCCTTAAAAAGCAATTTTAGAAATGATTTTTTTAATGATAATGAACAAATCTTTATAATAAATTTCACAGATTTTATTTCAAAACAAATAATTTTTAATAATTTAAAGTTCAATAATAACAATTATTCATTTTATATTTTGTTTTACAAAAAAAATTTCAAATATTTCTTATTTAGTTTTTATTCATTTTAATTTGTTAAAAATACTTTACTATATTTTTTATCTCTATTAAATAGCGTAATGATTAAATTAAAAAAAAAAAAAAACGTGGAATAAGTTACGTATAAATTAATTAAAACAAATGGAAATAAATTTTGGAACTTTTTGTCTTTAATTATTTTTTTTTTTTTAAATTAAATATTTCTTTGATAGCAATTTATACGTGAATTGATTTTAGGAGGAAAATTAGATTATTTAATTCAAAAATGCTTTTTTGAGGATAATAAACGTTGGGTTTTTTAAATAAGTTTAATTATTATGTTTCTTAATATTTAACAAAAAAAAATAAACCAAAATTTTGAATTGGAGTTAAAAAAGTTAAAGTTAAAAAAGAAGTGAAGGAAACAATTATAAAGTTACAAGTTAAATATCAATGTCACTTCATTTTCTCAGAATTATTTTTTTATCTTTTATTTAATTTCTTACATACAAAAAAGCTAATAGAAATGAAAGGAAGTAACGTAGATCAAATTTATAAAATTTTCATACTTTATTCTATATTTATAAAATTTATGTAATGATGTCATTCTTTCTCAAATGATTTCAATACTTTATATGACTTATATTTGAACTGTTTTACGTGTTCTTACGTGTTCTTGAATGCTTTTAGATGCTTTACGTGTTCTTGAGTGCTTTCAGATGTTTTACATGTTCCTGAATGCTTTCAGATGTTTTACATGTTCTTGAATGCTTTCAGATGCTTTACGTGTTCTTGAATGCTTCAGATGTTTTACGTGTTCTTGAATGCTTTTAGATGCTTTACGTGTTCTTGAATGCTTTTAGATGTTTCATTACATTTTCCGGATGTCTTCTCGTTTTAGATATTAGAGTGTAACGTTGAAAGGTTTAAGTTTGAAGAGTACGTTTAACTGATTAATTAACTTTGACACATTTCATCTAATTCTCGACTATGCTAAATTACTTCATATGACTTATCAACTCCCATAGCTTAGCTATTTGTATGAAATGCTATTCTTCATTATGTATTTCTTCTCTTCACAATTTACTGAAAAGCAAAATTTCGTTTCAAGTTAAAAAAAAAAGGCTAGATGCGACCTTTGAACTTTACAAGTTAATCTAATTTGATGTAACTCACGTTTTACAAATATGCTTGGTAAAGTTTCCATATCCAATTTTTACTAAAATTGGTTTATTTATTTTTGATAGAACTAAAATTAATTAAACATGCATTCGTCATCCGTTTGCTTATTAATTTAATTTAATTTAATTAGTTAAATTGTTGACAATCAATTTACACTTCGAAAATTTTGTATTAAATATGCAAAAGTTATGTGGAAATAATATTTTCATATGAGATTTGTTCTATTAAATAAATTTTTGCCTAAAAAATTGAAACTTTTGTTTTAATTATGAATTAATCAACTGTTGGGAGTATTTTTTTTTTTTTTGAAATTTGAAAAAAGATTTAAACATCTGTAAGCACTATTGACTCATTCATGATTATCAACTTATCAGTGATCAATCATTTGTTTGTTTATTCTTCCTTTCTTTTCACAACTTTTTAATAATTTCCCACAGGTTAACTACGTCCTTGTCACACTGTCATATTTCAAATTTGACATTCAAAACAAATATCAGACAACACAATGATAATCGATTGCTTTCCGAATTATTGAAAATGTATGAGTGATTTAATTAGCCAAGAATAAAAATCCACGTGTTTTACGAGTATTCGTTGAGACGTTTCATAAAGTTACGTATTTAACCTCCAAATCTCTCAGCTGATCGATCATTAATCAATCTTTAATTATTGGTTATAATTTATTCAATCAGTTAGATTATCAGTAAATACACATATGATAATTTCTAAAACCTTACTTGTAAATGCTATCCAACATTTCAAATATTACCCAATTTCTACTGTTTAAAATACATTATTCATTTACCCATCATTTCAGGTACAATTACCCGTTAACTAAGAAAAAAAATTTTTTCTTCAAACAAAAAAATTGCTTTCATTTTTTTATTTTATTTTTTTTTTCAAACAAAAAAAGTGAAAATTTTTGATATTTTTGCAAAATAAAATTTCAATTCAGAAAAGTGTTGTATTTTATAATGCTAGAAATGATGTGATAATCAAAGAAAACGAGTAATCCAGGTAATATAAAGGTAAGAAATGATAATTCATAATTAATAAGCGACAATTGAAAATTTTTTTTTATTTCTTTCTATTGAAATATCTGAAATTATGTTCCTAATTAGTGCTCTTCTCGTGTTGAAATCATTAATTTCCAACATTGCAAAATTATAAAAGAGGGAAAAGAAAGAGTAAAAGTGAACGACTAATTAGCTAATTAGCAGTTTTTATTTTATCTTTAATCACAATTTCTTTGCATTTTATTTTATTACTCTTCATAAATTTGAAATATAATAGTTGAAATTATTGATTTGAATCAGTGAATTCTTTCTTTTTCTTTTTGCCTTCATTTCGATTCCAAAATTATTTCAAATTTATCCGAAAATAAAATGATTATTAACTATTATTTGAGCAGCAGGAAAACATCATCAAAGATATTTTAATTGTTAAATAATTTTGTAAAAGTTTAATGTTTGATTAAAATATTGCAATGAAATTATAATCAATCAAACGAAAAATAAAAGGAAATAAAGGAAATCAAAACTGAAAAAATAAAGGAAACATTTTTCATTTACTTTTTTGTTATTATTATTGTCATTATAATTATTTATATTATTATTATTGTTATTATTATGAAGATGAAAATTGAACCAATGAGAATTAGCAATTAAATTTTGTGATGAGTTTGAAATGTTCATATTTGATGTAAACTGACGATTAATTAACACTTTTATTGTTCCCTGGGAATTTACTATTTTACAAATTCATTTCATGTCAAATTCTAATTTTAAGCCCATAAAATTATATATTAGCTACAAGTAAAGTGTGAGAGAAATAATTCAATTTGAAAATATTAATAAAATCCAATTTTACTAATTTAGTTGATGAGCGAATGTAATTAAGTGTTGACAAATTTGAGAGATATAGTGGATTTGGCATCAAGAAAACTAAGAATACTACAAATTGTATATGATAAACTTATTGTAGACGAAATTCTTATTTGCCTTTCTTTTATTTTGCTCAACGTATTATTGATTTAGCAAAATAATTAATTAGCATTATAGCCTCATAATTTGTTCCTCAAATTGTCAAACAACAAAATTAATCAATAAAACTTTTTTTACTTTTTAAGGGTTCTGTCACTTTTCCTTCAATTTAATAAAATTTTTTTTGAAATAAAAGGCAATTTAACAAATGCATCTATTAAAGTTGATACCATTCTTTTCTTTGTTCTAAATAATAGCAAAAGTTGACACAGTTGACAGAAGTTGACACTATTATTTGATCCCTTTTCTTTTCATCTTTTTTTGTCTCTTTCTTACTTATTAACTTATCACAACATTACTTATAACGATATTTATTAATCATATCGTAAGTAAAGTATCTGTCTGATTACCTGCCTAATTAAAGGAATAATTTTTTATTACCTATTGTCATATTTATCTTTCAGGGAAAACAAAAGGAACATTTTTCGGATGCGTTTTGCCGAATATTACTTTAAAAAAAAGGAAAAGAAAATTAAAAAATCATTTTTTATTATATTTGCTATTTTTCTAGAATAATTTCTTTTTTTTTAAAACATATTTTAGAATAATTAATAAATTTTATTTCAGGAAATCAATTGCTATTTTATCATTCTTATTTTTAGCCACATAGCATATAATTCATATTGCTATTACGGATACCTCTATTCATCTTATAATTAAATACCTATAATAATAGTAGAACAGGTAAAAAATAAAGAAAGGCCTGAATTAGTTGCAGTATTGTTTATTTTATATTTGATTTTACAAAATTTCCCTTCTTATAATTTGAAATTTTCTTCACTGACAGTTTAAATCAATCAATTTTACAGTGAGAAGCATAAAGTTACAATAAAATTTTTATTTCTAAAAAAATTTTTTTCAGGAAAATATTCTCGAAGAAATGAATGTTATATGAATGGAATTTCTCAGTGCTCTATTTTTGCTTCCTTTTTATCAGTAATTCTCTCTTACCTTTATTATAGATCATTGGCATTTCTTAATTAAAGAAATTTGCATTGCAAATTGATCATTTAAAGAATATATCAATCATAAAAGTTATCAAAAAATTAGTATCCTTGCAAAATATTATATAAATTAAAGTATTAAGGTATCCAGGTAATTAAAGTATTGTTGAAATATTGTTTCTTCTTATTTTATTATCATTGTTGTAATTGTTGCAGAAAAGATTGCATATCGAAAATGTACAATTAAATAAATTATTCATTCAAAAAACAAATGAATTAAGTAATTAAAAATATTTCCCAGAGGAATTTAATTTCACTTTTAAATAAAGTCGTTAAAGTTGCTGCTAACTTAAATGTGTCAATGAGTAATTAAACAGCAATTTCTAGTTGAAATTTAAACTAATTAAGATTTTTTCACATTTTTTTTTACTTATTTTGTTACAATTTATAATTATCATAGTAAATAAGCTAGTTAACAACAATATCATAATATTACTGGAAACATATAAAGTTAATCACAGTTTGACAGAAGAAGTCCTTACCGCAAATAAACTGACCATTAATTCTTTTGTAGGTAGGATTGCTAGCCTAAAAACATTTATAATGGAGGAAAAAAATGAAGTAAGCAATATAATTGGAAAAGTAGCTAAAGTGATGAACGTTTTACTTTTGCCACTTAAAAATTAAATTTAATGAAAACCGAATTATTAAAAAATGATTAATATATGCGTAATTTTTTTTTTAATTAATTAATGAAAACAAAAAATAAAATGAAGAAATCAGAGATGAAAATTTATTTTGAAAAGGCTTACCTTCCAAATTAGATTTCAATTAGCTCAAATATTCAAATGTTGATATGTTTCATCACAGTAACTTCTTTTTTGATACCATTAGTAAATAATCAATGATACTGTTTTAACCTGAAAAAAATACAAATGCAAAATTGATAATTTTAGAAAAGGAAATCATAGATAAATAACAATGTAAAACAAATTTTCATATTTGTCTCAAATAGCATTACCACTGAAACTATAATACTGTGTGGAAAGAATTATTTTATATTGGTTGCTCGTCAAATCTAATATATAAATTTGTTTCACATTTTTTAAAATCAGATCCTATCAATGAGTGATCGTATCAAAGCCTAACAATCAATACAAATCGTTTAATACTGACAAAAACGTGATCCTACCTACTTGTACTGCTATTATGACTCTGAAATAATAAACACAAGTAATGATAAAGTTGGAAAATTAATTGCTTTTTTCATTTAAACTTGAAAAATTAGCTTTTGACACGTTTAAATGCGTTTTTCACGTCTTCCACTACATTAGTTTTATACGTATGTCTTTAAAGATTCAGACTTTTCTTGAGATCTGAGCATTCTTAAGCTACTAGAATGCACATTAGCAAGTATAACAGAAGCCTGATTAATTAAATGTAGTCCTATGTGTAGTCCAAAAGTTTATATACGATCAAATCTTTGTCAAGATTGCTAAAAGTTGAAAGCAATTACAGAAGGAAGCTGTGCGAAATTGTCTAAAATAAAATCGAAAGATCACAAAAAAGAATAATCATTGTCAACTTTTTTGATTGATAGAGACACTAATTGTGACATATTAAAAGTCATATCAACTTAGATTTAGTATATCAGAAAGAAAGAAGTCTCATAAATTCGAATTAATTGATTTATATCTTTTAATCTTTCTTTAAAAAAAAAAAAAAAAAAAAAATTTGAATTAGAAAACATTTCAATACTTACTTTGATATGATTTTCATTCTACAGCAAGGAATGTCTAAGCTCCGAGAAAAACTTATTGGAAATTATTTAATTTGATAAAGTTAAAGAAAGTCCATGGATTACTGAAGAGTACTTAACGGACGGTTCATAAACGAAATGAATAATTATTGATATCTTATCCTCAATAATTTCAGACAATTATCGCGGAAATTTTGATCAAAATAGAAAAGAAACAAAATTAATATATTATTAACTAACGATGAAAAGTGATAAGACATAACTTTCACAAATTGATATCACAACACAGGAATTAAAAACAATAAATAGCTAATTAAATAACTTAAATTAATACATTCTTTTATTCAACATCATATCTCAAAACAAAATGATCAAATGCTATTTTAGCATATAATTGAATTAAAAAAGAAGCAAATGAAAAATTAATGATCCTTAATATAACCTATAATTTAATAAAAAAAAAAAAAAAAGATACACAAGAAATATGGACGTAGTAAGCAATAATTTTACTACAGTATTGGATTACCTAATTGCTTCTATAATGGTATAAATATATGATTAACGAACGATGAGAAAATGTAGAAAAATTAGAATAAGGAAAGAAAAATTGCTGAAAAGTGAAAGAATTATACATAATTTCCAAGCAGTATGCATTATACCTGGAAGTGATCAATTGCAATTAATGTTTATTTGTTTATCCAAAATGGGAAATAAAAGGTATTATTTTGGTTTGCACAAAAAGATTGTGGCAATATGATAATGTCAAGTTGGGATGTGCCGGAGAACAAGAAAAGTGATCAAATGATATTCCGCACGAAAAGCAAAAGTGTATACCCGTTTTTGTGCACATTCAGTAAGATAGTGCAAGAGAGTATTACTTTTTTTTATGATACTAAAAAATGAAGGTAACTATTTATTGTATCGATCAACATTTATTTTGATTTTTTGGTCATCTTGAAGTGTATGTCATTATTTTATCTGTTTTTGGTATTATTAGTGAAGCTATTTTATTTTTAAGTGAGTGATAAGGATAGTTTATTTGGTCAAATTAGTATAACTTTTGCTTCTATTTGAATTGCTGTTCTTGTATATCTGTTTGAGAAATGTATTCATAAATGATTTTTTTCGTTTTTTCTTTTTTCTTTTTTTTTTTCTAAAAAAATTGTAAGGTATTGAGTAGTATTGTGATTAATTTTTGATAAAATTGTGACGTATAATTTGGCGTTATTTTATTATCAATTTTCATTTGATTAATATTTGGTTTATTTTATGATTTTTTTTTAGAATGAGCTTGTCCGCCGCCCAAATTCCAGAGCATCCGGATATTTCCGATGTTCTGGAGTATTTGCAGCGAGAACCTGTAATGCTTCGCGCATTACAGGAATACATCCGCAAAAAGGAGCAGGTAATTCTCTTTTCTTTTTTTGTCATAAATAAAAATTCTAGAGAGAGGGAGAGAGGGTTGGAGAGATTTATACTCCTAATTTAAAATAAGACTGTAAAAATGTGGTCTTTTCAGGCTGAGAACTTGCTCCTAACCCGCTTGGAGGAGGCGGAGAGGAGGCCGGAGGTCGAAGGGCGAAGTGGAGAGGAACCGGTACCTCAGGTACCGGCATTTAACATTGAAGAAGCAGAGTGGGCCCCTCTGCCCGAAACTGATGATGAGGCCGAGAACTGGCCATCGGGTGCAGAGTGGGCTCCTCTGCCTGATGATGACAGCGATGAACCTGAGGTACCGGCAGCACCAATGGAGACAGATGCGGATGCGGAACCGGTTGAAGTGTTTCGCGAACTCGTTCTGTAAGTTCTGATTTCTGAAATGAATGTAGTAACTATGTAGTAAAAAAGTAATAACTAGGACAATTATTAATTTTACCTGCTAAATAATTGGAACTAAATTTGAAACTATTTCAGAAGAACGAGAACGATTAAAATTCCGGTTCTCGCGACGCATGGGTCACTGGCTACGGCAATACCGGAAGAATTTCACCCCGCTGATTTAGGGGACCTTCCGGAGCAGCTCCGACGGGAGTTGCTAGTGCCGCAGGCAGAACCATACACGGTGGTTCAGGCAAATGGGGACAGCAACATCGGTAATTTATAATTTTAATAATGTTAGAAGATGATTTTATCTCTATAATGTTTTAGTGAATATAATCATACTTTGATCATTTATTGATAAAATGATATTTATGAGTGTAATATCACAAATGTTTTTCTTTCTAATGCGTCAAAACGGTCACAAAATTTCCATATCGATGCAATAAAAGAACTTTATGCGACATTATCTTCTAAGCATTTCTATTTTCAGTGTGTGGTATCTGCGGCAGGCAGTTTGGAACGCTCAAAGGGTGGCGTATTCACGCCTCACGGATGCATAAGCAGGACGGTAAGTATTTCTAAGCGGAACTTTCAATTAGTTTTTGAAAATATTTGCTTTTTTGATCCATGTGAAAGTTAGCAGACTAATTAATTATGAATATTTCAGGCTTTTGCGCTCGCTGCGGCCATTACGTCCTGCTGCCACCCGAATTCACGGCCGCACAAAGAACAGCGGCACTGGAAATTCACGCTCTCGATTGGTGCCCGAGAGCGTGTGCGGCCGTGATCAGCGAAAGGCAGGTCAAGCGTCGTAGACTTGACCTGGTGGGGAGAGAAGAGGACGCCCACCACCTCTTCATTCCAGGTAAGAAATCACTAATATTTAAGAAGTGAGATTTAAAAGAAGGAAATGAAAATTCGAAAGTACAGAAAACAAAACATTCAAGAAGTGGATTTCATAGTTTTTCTAATCAGCGAAATTTTTTTCAGGCCAATGATACTAACGGGCCTCCCCCACGCAGCCGAACTGTTACTGCCTGTCCCAGCTCTCCATTCCTCTGCCCAATGAAGTATAGCCAAGCGGGTTAGTTTTGCTCAAAAAAAATAAAAAAACAAAAAAAATTAAAAAAATAAAAAGATAAAGAAAATAAAAAATAACAAAAAAATAAAAAAACAAAAAAATAGAAAAAATAGAAAAAAACGAAAAAAAAAACAAAAAAATAAAAATTAGAAAAAAAACAAAAAAATTTAAAAAAATAAAAAATAGAAAAAAAACAAAAAAAAAATTAAAAAAACAAAAAAATAAAAAAAAATGTCCAAAAAAATTTTGTTTTTCGATTTTTTTTTGTTTTATTTAGATGTAAAAACAATTGAATTCAAAGTTTTATAAAAGGTAGTGAAGCGATATGACAATTTTTCAGTCATTTTATGCTAGCAAATGTATCACTAATTATTGTGGTGGCATTTGAGGATCAAATAGTCTTTGAAAGGATTTTTTTTTGCAAAGAAAAATTAATAAAATATCACATTTTTTTGAATTCAGTTGTTTTTTTTATTAGTTTTTTGTTTTTCGTTTGTTTTTTAATTTGCCCATTTTGGGCGTCTAACTTTTTAAAAAGTTTATTCTTGTATTTTATTTGTTCTTAATTCAAGTAATATTATGAAAAATTTGATGTTTCGATGGTTTCTTAGTAATGATTTTCTATTTTTTTTTCTTACTAATGGTTTTCTATTTTTTTTTTTATTTCTAATTTAATTATTATTAATGTAAGTATTTTGTTTATTTTTCATTTAATGTTATTTGTTTGTTGTTTTTAAGCCTCTTTTACTACATATGTTTTTCATTTTTATTTTAGTGTTATCTAATTCTTTAATTTTTCATTTTTCGATAATTTATTTTTTTGTGTATTGGATACCAACTTATAATATATTTAATTTTGTATTTCTTAATTTGTTAATATCATGTTTGTTTATTTTATTATATTAGAATATGTTAATGTCGTATTAGGTATTTTAGACAGATATAGCATTTTATATTTAAAAGTGTTTTTTTTTTTTTTTTTTTTTTTTTTTGGAAATGACTAATTTTTCAGGCTTTTCCTTGCGGTTAAGCCTGTTTTTGATTCGTTGAATTATCGAATTGAAAAATATATCAGTGATTAATTTGTCTTAGTTTTTATTTATTTATTTTTTGAGCTGAATTGTAAGTTGGTATCCAACAAGTTTTTTTGGGATGAGGGAAAAAAAGGTCGAGAGCAGGTAGAGTTATACCTGCTCTCGGCATAACTTAGGAGTTATTATGTGATGAAAAATATTGAAAATATGAGAAGTTTTCTAAATTTTTTGAAATTTTTGATATATTTCTAAATTTTTACTTTTTTGTAAATTTTTTGCTAAAAATTAGGATTTTTATAATATTTTCATGTCCCTAATTTTTCATTCCCCTTTCAACGTTTTTTAATTTTTGAATTATCTCGAAAACTACTTGAATTAGCTAAATAATCAAATTTGGGAGGTTTAGTTTCACATTATTTTAATGCTTGAATTATTTGCTTCTGGTTTTGGTTTTTTATTTTTTTCAATTTTCAATTTTTTTTAGTTTTTTTATTTTTTCAATTTTCAATTTTTTTTTGGTTTTTTGTTTTCTATCCTGAAATTTTTTTAGTTTTTTTCAATTTTTAAATTTTTTTTGGTTTTTACTTCTATCTTGAAATTTTTTTTTTGAATTTTCTGATTTTTAAATGTTTAATTAAGATTTGATTTTGTTCGCAAAAAGCATATTGCATCTGTTTTTTAGTTTTAACTAGCACTATCATTTTTTTTATAAATTTTAGTATAGGATATCACATTTTATACTTCTTTTTGTATGCTTTTTTATTAATTTCATTTTTGCATGAATTTTAGTTATTTTACTAACTGAGTGCCTTTTGTCTTCTTTGACCATTTTTTCTTTTTCTGCTACTTATTGCAGTTTTGTTAACATTAATGCATGCCTTTTTTGTTTTTGTACTAAATGCATGCTTTTTATTTTTTATTTGATTCTCATTCCGGTTACTTTCACTTACTGCATGCTTTTTATTCATTTTGTTAATTTTTTTTTTTGTTGTTGTACTCATTGCATGCTTTTTTATGCATGAATTTTGGTTACTTTTACTTTTTGTTTACTTAGCTCACCCATTTTTGACTAATTCTAGTGCATTCTTTTTGTTAATAATAACGCATGCGTTTTTGTTTTGCACTAATTGCATGCTTTTTGTCCAGTTTTTTCAGCTTGCATTTCTATTTACTTTACTTACTGCATGCTTTGGGTTAGCTTTATTGACTTAACAGCAACAGCAACATCTTGCTAATTTTTTTTTGCATGCATTTCTAGCCACTTTTACTTACTGATGCATTTTTGTTAACTTTGCTTATTCCAATAATAACAATTTATAGTTATTATTGATGCTTGCCTTTCCTCAATGTTTGTTAATTGCATGCTTTTTCGTTTATTTTTTCGTTCTTTTTTTTGCTTGCATTTATAGCTACTTTTATTTACTGCATGCTTTTTTACCCACCCAACAGCAATAATCTGTAGTTAGTATTGATGCATGTCTTTCTTAAGTGTCTTGTTTTTGTCTAAAGTCTTTGCATGCTTTTTTGTTTGTTATTTTTAGCTTGCATTTCTAGTTAATTTTACTTACTGCATGCTTCTTGTTCACTTTGATCACTTTTTTTGACTACTTAGTCCATTTTTGTTAATATTAATGTATAATTTTTTCTTTGTTTCGCACTAACTGCATGCTTTTGGTTAACTTTATTTTGCTTAAAAACAACACCTTGAGTGTGATTGGTGCAGTGTTTTCTTAACTTTACTAATTGCATGCTTTTTTTTCCAAACTTAACTTATATATTTGCACTAAGTGCAATTTTTGATGTACAATTTTTTCTTGCTTTTGCTTGTGTCGCTTTATTGTTTTCCAATATCTTTTATTTACTGCATGCTTTTTTTGCTTTACTTGTTGCATTTAATTTATTTTCTGCATGCTTTTCTTATTGACTTTACTTACTTGGTTCGTGCTTTTTAAACAGTGCAGTAGTGATTTGTATTTAGTTTACTATATGCTTCTCATACTCTTTCATATTGGATTTTTTTTAGCTGCTCCCACTTATTGAAAAGTTCTTTTTTATAATAATTTGTTAATTTATTTTCTGCATGTAATTTAATTTTTTTATTTTTTAATTTATTCTTTACTTCTTTAATGCTATCGCATTTAAAAGGCAAATTTTCAAAAGAATTTCATCAAATACTCAGAAGGTATGTTTTTTTTTTTTTTTTTTTTTGACATTTTCAACTCTATAAAAAAATTCTGTCCATGTATTTTTAATAATTTAAAATTTTTAAATTTAAGGTTATTTTGGTTACAAATGTGTATGTATATAAAATATCTGTTACATAGTCGATTCTGAATTCGTTGAACAGAATTCTTTTGATCTTTCACCACCATTTCAAAGAGTTTGAATTCTTATTGGTCAGTGTCAAATTCGTTTCTGGGAAGGTAATCTTACTGATTGGATTTTCATAAATATTCGTAAAAAAAACTATTAATTCAAATTTCATATTCTTAATTATCGATATATAAATTACTTCATCAGAAGATCAATCGCTATTGGATAAGGCATTTAGTCTCACTTTTTCTTTTTTAGATGTAATGTTTATTTTCTGAAATATTGTAAAGTCTTTTTTTTTTGGATCGAGGTTCTCAAATATTTGCAATAATTGTTGTAAGTTAGAAAACTGAATTAGTATGCAAAGACAATTTTTGATCAATAATTTAATCATTTTAAAAAAAAAAGCGTATAATGCTAGTGTTCCTAGCATTCTATTTGACACTGTTGTCAATCAATTTATTTACCTATTCTCATGGGGAAATGAATTGAAATTTTATGAAATATTATTGAATTGGTCATTGTCTCCATTGTTGATTTAAGAAATACTACAAAAGTATTAATCTATTTTTTATTGTACTCAGAGTTTCATTCTAAAATTTTATGCAAATTAAAAAAGTGGACAATTTGCATCAAAATTTACTCATTTATTCAAAACAAATGAACCAATTAACATTTCATAAAAAAAGAACAAATTAAATGATATAAATTAATGAGTGGAATAATTATTGTAACAATTCTGGGATGAACTAAAATTCCAATTCCAGAATGAATTACAATTCTAGGATGACCTAATCCTAAATGAATTATAATTTTAAGACGAAGTATAATTCTTGGATGAAGTAAACTAAATTTACTGACCATTAATCGATTGCTTAGGCAGAAGATAAATGGCTAAAAGGAAGAAAATTGAAGTTAATACAACATTTTAATTTAATTTGGCATTTAAGATAAATTTGTGATCGGTTTTTATTAAAAGTAAAATATGGAAGAAAGAAAAAAAAAAAGGAATTTTGGGCTAAAATATTAAATTAAATTTTCTTCTTTTCAGTTACCTATTCATATTTGCTTGACAATAAGATAGCTATTGGATTTCGCCAATAAATTGAATCAATTTTTTGTCGTTTTTCGATATACATTTAGCATTTATTCACAGAGAAGATAGAATGAATGTGAGAAAAAAAAATGAAATAATAAAATTATATTTCCTTTTTATCTTTTAAATCTTAAAACTTTCATTTGACATTGATTTTTTTGTTGCAAATTATTAAAAAGAAAATTCTTTTTTTTTTTTTGTTTTGAAATAGGAATGAAACTTTAATGCTTTTGCTTGTTATCTTATTTAAATATGATTTAAAATTATTTTTAATTCTATTTTAAATTAAAATTTCGTTTTAGTATCTTGGAATATTCTCAAATATTGTTTTATTTTAATGAAATGCAAGAATTAAATGTTAAATAGAAAAAAAAAAAAGGGATAAAATTAAAGAATGGAATTCCACGTCTTTTACGAGTATTCGTTGAAACGTTTCATAAAGTCACGCATTTAAACTACAAATCTCAAGAATCTTTAATCATTGGTTGACAGAAGTTGACATTATTATTTGATTCCTTCTTCTTTTCTTCTTCTTTTATCCCTTTATTACTTATTAACTTATCATAACATTACTTATAATATTATTTATCATTGATACTGTAAATAAATGACCAAATAATGTGTTATTATTATGATTTATGTAATAATTAATTGTTAATACTAACTATATGAGTTAATTGTTAATTGTTTTAAGATATTATTTTTTACGATATTTTGTTTTAAGAATTTAAATTAATAATAATTAACTGTTTTAAGATAATTAATTAATTACTACATTAATTGTTGCAGTATTATTTAATTAATTAAATTATGAAATGGCAAAATGATGAAAACTTCTTGTAATTATGCAAAAAAGTGACAACGAATCTAATTTGAAAAGGTAATTAATGTTTTAATTATTTTTTAACACTACACATAAATTTCTAGCATGCAATATTTCAATAATACCAATTTCGTTTAATTATTAATTTCGTACTGATTTTTTAATACAACAATTTAGGCAAATTATGAAGTTTAGAGGTATGTTTGGAGGCAATTAGTTACCTGCTTGATTAAAGGAATAATTTTTTATTACCTACCTGTCGTATTTATCTTTCAGGGAAAACAAAAGGAACATTTTTCGGATGCGTTTTGCCGAATATTACTTTTAAAAAAGGAAAAGAAAATAAAAATTTACTTATCAATTATTATATTTATTATTTTCTATAATAATTTCTTTTTTTAGAACTTATTTTAGAATAATTAATACAAATTTTATTTCAGGAAATCAATTGCCATTTTATCATTCTTATTTTTAGCCACATAGCATATAATTCATATTGCTATTACGAATACCTCTATTCATCTTGTAATTAAATACCTATAATAATAGTAGAACAGGTAAAAATAAAGAAAGGCCTGAATTAGTTGCAGGATTGTTTATTTTATATTTGATTTTACAAAAATTTCTTCCTTATAATTTGAAATTTCCCTCACTGACAGTTTAAATCAATCAATTTTACAGTGAGAAGCATAAAGTTACAATAAAATTTTTATTTCTAAAAATTTTTTTCAGGAAAATATTCTCGAAGAAATGAATGTTATATGGGTGGAATTTCTCAGTGCTCTATTTTTGCTTCTTTTTTATCAGTAATTCTCTCTTACCTTTATTATAGATCATTGGCATTTCTTAATTAAAGAAATTTGCATTGCAAATTGATCATTTAAAGAATATATCAATCATAAAAGTTATCAAAAATTAGTATCCTTGCAGAATATTATATAAATTAAAGTATTAAGGTATCCAGGTAATTAAAGTATTGTTGAAATATTGTTTCTTCTTATTTTATTATCATTGTTGTAATTGTTGCAGAAAAGATTGCATATCGAAAATGTACAATTAAATAAATTATTCATTCAAAAAACAAATGAATTAAGTAATTAAAATTATTTCCCAGAAGAATTTAATTTCACTTTTAAATAAAGTCGTTAAAGTTGCTGCTAACTTAAATGTGTCAATGAGTAATTAAACAGCATTTTCAGTTGGAATTTAAACTAATTAAGATTTTCTCACATTTTTTTTTTTTACTTGCAATTATTTTGCTACAGTTTATAAATATCATCGTAAATAATTATAACAAATGTAAGATTTAAAATTACAAATTTACTGATGACTCTCGACCGCTATTCTTAGCGATGTCATTTCTATGAAATACGCTCATCTCTTTCTAATTTTAAAAATTTCAAATTGAAATGACAATAAAAAAATTTGTCATTTGAACAAATTTAGCTTGCATTAGGTTTGCTTTTTGCTTATACAATAGACTAATTAATTTTAATTATATGAAAATTTAGTTTAAAAAATTTAATTATATATGAAAAAACTGTGGGAAATGATGAGAAATGATTATAGCAACATAAATAATTGAAACAAATATTTTTGTTTTTAAAATTACAATTTAGACAGAATCAGAATGATTTTGCAGTGATTCCCTTTCATTTATTGACAAAAGCGCCCATCTAAACATGTAAACAAATAAAAATTATTGGTATGAAAATTTTTAAAATCTTTGCATTGCCTTTGTTCTATGATAAAGTATGTTGATTTCAATCAATTTTTTTGTAAATAAAAAGAAATTTTAGACGATTGCTGCTACTAAGTCAGAGATATCAGTAATGTTTTCGATTATTTGTCATATAATCAACGATTCAATCTGATTAAAATGATCATAAAATGATAATGGTTCAATTTGTAGAAGATAATAATTGAAATTATCATAAAGTGATAATGAATCAAAATAATCGTAAGGCATTGAAAAATAAAATAGCTACGAAATGCTATTGATAAAATTGATCTATTGATTATGCAACAAATTAATGTAATTAAAATAGCAGCGAGAAAATAATATATAAAATAGTAAGAAAGTGATTATAATTGAATAATAATCAAAATATAAATTTAATAATAATTGAAATGATTACACGGTGATAATCGCAGCTATTAATGTAAGTTCGAAGTTATATTCTGAAAATATCAATGGTTTATTTATTGACAGAAATTTTTCTCTCGAATAAATTTGATAAAATGAATAAATGGACAACAATAGCAGACTGATATAATCACATGATGATACTGATAAATGATAAAACAAAATGCAAATCTGAAATTATGTGGTGTTTTCTTCCAATCAGATATCTCGGTATTACGGGAAATATTGGTCATAGTTTGACCTGGCCAGCATCTCTAATTAGATCATCGTTGTAAAAATATGCTTGCGTTCAATCATAAGTAATTTTATCCTTAATTTGATTATAAGTCGACGTAAGACACGTACGCCTAATCAGATATCATAAAATGAAAAACTTACGTACGATAACTGAAAGTGCCATTGATTTACATTGCTTCAACACTTTTTTACTAGTTTTTTATCAAATTTAATGTTAGTCAAATAAAGTATTCAGTTATTATTTTTTTTTAAATAACTTTTAAAAATTTATTTTTAAATTGCTATTGATAAATTTTTTTTTTTTTTTCAATACTAAATGATAATTTCAAATCGATTTTGTTTATTGAATGTTTCAAATGCTCGTTGGTTATTTATCAAAAAGTCAGAATTGAGCACAAACTTATTAAATAAATTATCGTATATGCATTCTTTATCCTATAAAGTTGCTAACTTTCTTGAAACCATCAATTTTTTAAATTTTCAAATTGCATTTATTTTCATAATCTTTGATCCTCCAAATCTTTTAATCAGAACTGATAAAAAAATTAGTAGCTATGATAAATGAACAAACAATTGTGACAAAAACTAAATGCACATCGACTAAAGATAAATTTTAGTTTACTTTTGCTACTTTTCATTTGATATTTGATTTAAATTAATTGCTAATCAAGTCATGTTCATTATTTTTTCTAAGTTTGTTTTTTTGATTTGTTCAAAAATTTTTTTAAATTTATTTAAATTCATTTTTGTTTATCACAATTGGATATAATTGATAGAAATATATTAGAAAAATGATATGAATGAAATTTAAATTTTAATACTTATTAAACAAAAGTTATAAGTAAATATGAAATGTAATGAAAGAGGAACTTTTTACAATATATTATTGACAGAAAGTATACTTTGAAGGGACAATTACGCCAGCAAATAATTTTTTCTCTTTCATTCCACTTTTATTGTTTATAAAAAAGTTAACTAATAAAATTTTTTATTTGAAAATTATTCAAAAAAATTTAATTTTCCGAAATACAATAAAATTTAATTACGTTTTTATTCTTCGCAATAAATATGCTAAATTTGACTTAAATAAATATGCTAAATTAGTTTTTTTCTTTCTTTCTTCGAAATAAATTTATTGATAATTTCTGTCAAATTTTAAAATTTCATAAATTTATTTAATTTTGTTTTTAAACTATTTTTGAGTATTAAAAACTGGCAGCAATCACTCAATCTTTAAAAAAGCAACAATATTTAGCTGAAAATTTCTATTTTTTCATCATAAATAATTATTACGCAAAATAAAATTGAATTCTACTATTAACCAACTCAAATTATAAAATTATCAGTTTAATAGTAAATGATAACAACTAAATATTATCACTTATAATTAACAATTAAACATCAAAAATTATAATCTTTTTTCTTAGCTTTTCTTATTATTTTATTATTTTCTTCAAAAAAATTAATCCAGAATTCTATTATTTATAATTTTACTATTACCTCTCTTTTTTTTTTCAACGAAATTAATTCAAAATTCAAATGTGAAAATAATTTAATTAAAAGATAAATAATTGTTGTTATCATTAACAGAAATATTTGAATGCATTTGCAATGATTTAAAAAACAAAGTCTAATAATATTGTTTATATTATTTCGAGAATTACTTCTTTCATCTCTCAATAAATAAATGATGCTAGTGTAATTTAAAATTAAACAATAATTAATAATCAAAATCAAAAATTAAAACTCTCTTTGTTTGGGTGGGATTTAAATTGTCACCAATATTTACACCGTTCAATGTCTCTTTATTTATCCATTTACCATATATCATTTACCTTTCACTAATAATTGCACACCTATTGTCGGATATCCTTTTTTCATTTCATCCATGGAGCGTCAACTAATTATCATACAATAATGAATCAATCCATTAAGTATACTTCGTCACAAGCAATCATAAATAAATCAAAAATATGCATAAATGATAATTTAAGTGCTAGCATACCGTTTAATGTTTCATTTTAGCAATTATTTATTTTTAATTTAGCTTAATGATTGATAATATTTTATCATATATTTCAATGCAAATCAAATATCTTGTAATTGTTTTTTTTTTTTTTTTATTTTATCTTTTCTTTTTTTTAAAAGTTTATTTTTAAAAAAAAAAAATGGAATGATTAGAGTTTACACAGATATCATTAATATCTTTAATTAATGTTAAATTTTTTTTTTTGTCCATCTTTTCATATTTATTTAAAATTTATTTTAAAAAAAAAAAAAAAAAATTGAAATGATTAGAGTTTACATAGATATCATTAATATCTTTAATTTATTGCTAAATTTTTTTTTTTTTGTTCATTTTTTATTTATACATTGTTTATTCCTCACATTGTTTTATTGAAATTTTTAGTCAGCTCAAAGAATTTGTCGAAATTTTGAAATTAAACTAAAAAAAAAAAATGTATTTGAAACAAAAAAAAAAAAAGAAAAAGAAAAGAAAGAATTTTTCCCAATGGAATATTTTATAATCAACTCTATGCTAACTTTTAAATTTTTAAATATACAAGAATAATAACATTAGTAAATAAAAAAATGAGAAAATTTAACTTAAATAGTAATAGAATAAACTGTTATATTCATTTATATTATTTTTTTTAGGAATTATTTGACTTATTTAATTAAAAATAAAGGATTCATTATTTCATAGACAAAAAGCTAATTTTTATTTCTTTTTTTTTTACTTATTTCTATTCATCATTCAATTATATTACTTATTTCTCGTAAGATATTAAATTTAAAAACAGTAAATTCCATCAGTAAAAATAGGAAAAGTAAGTGAAATAATAAGTAAATAAGGTTGTCATCAAATAAAACATTAACTTTAAGTAATTATTCAATTGTATTATAATAAAAAATTATGAATAAAGTATACTTTTCATATAATATCGATGAAGTTAATTTGCATAAAATTATAAGGAAGGAAGGAAAGTGATAAGCTATCTGACCTTTAATCTTTTGTACAAACTTTATTTGTTGCATTTAGATTACTAATATGAAGACTAATCTTATTTTAATACGGTAAGGAAATCAATGATTGTTGATTTATTTATTTATTTATTTTAAATAAAATCAATCAATAAAGCATTAATTTTGCTTAAGTTTAATTTTCTGACTAACAGAAACAAATAAATAAACACTAGTTTGTTTATTAAGTATATCAGTTATTCATTACCAATATTATTTCTCTAAATAAACTATTTTGTCATCATAGTGGTTTCCGTCTAATAGCTTAAATTGAAGGTTCAAATTACAGATTATTTAAAGCCTTGAAATAAAAATAAGTTTTAAATAAAAATTACAGCCTTAAAATAAAAATTAAAAATTTACCTAACCAATTTAAAACCTTTTATTAAGCAGATTTTTTTTAAATGGAATTACCTTTCAAAATTTTTTAATGAAAATGCTTTTTTAAAATTGAATTAAATTATCTTCTAGTTTTTTTTTTTACAATTATTAAATTGAATTATCAATCAAACTTATCACAGATTAGCATTGCACTTTAATATTTTAATATTACTTTGATATGCAAATTAATTTTCAGGGAACCATAAATTAACCATTAGCCATTTTAACTTAATTTAATTTAATCTAATCTGATTCGATTAATTTTTCTTTCTCAAAAGAAAATTTTGCCTTAAAATTGCATCATTTTCAATTTTTCTCGTAATAAATCATTTTGCTTATTTTTCCTCCATTTTTTACTTTTCATCAATCATTGAATATTTAAAATTTCATCATTATGGCTTTCAAATTTTATATTTCCAAAAAAAAAAACAAAGAAAAAATAAAAGAAATATGAACAATAGACAATTTTGATGAAATTTTAAAAATTGAAATGAAAAATAAACTAATACTTCTAAATACCCTAATGGATTTATATAGACTAACTTTTTCCTTTCTATGTTTATTTTTAAAATATCAATTTCTCAATTTTGCAAAAAAAAAAAAAAAAATTAAAACAAATTACATTCTTATTCTTTTTTTTTGAGTAATCATATCATTAATAACATCTTATTAAAAGTGACGTAAAAATGAATTTTACGTGAAATTAACGTGAAAGTGAAAATGAAACATTTGTTTACGTAATATTTGCTTAGTAATCTAGCAGATTTAACGCATTATTTGATATTTATGATAATAATGACTGATTTAATTATTAAAATAAATTTTTAGAATTATCATATTTGTACATTTATGCATGAAAATAAAAATTCACAATGAAATTTCTGCTTATTTAATGAAAAAAAAAAAAAATTAATGAAAAAAAAACGATAAGTAAATATCTTTCTAATCCCTTTCGTTCCTCTTTTTTCTTTTTCTTCCATCTTTCAAAGCTGCAAAAAACCACTTTAAATTTATCATCATAATTTTTATCATCACTCCCAAATTATCTAACAATTTTTACTATTATTATATATTATTAAGACTCAGCTTAGCTTAGCTCAGCTCAGACAGGAGCCATCCATTTTTGTTTTTCTCTTCAATCATTATAGATGGCGCCAAATTGTCGCTAAGAAATATGCAAGGAAAGAAAAAAAACGAGCCGAAAAATAACCATCAATGAGTGATGAGTTATTTAAATGTTGACCATTAGTCATTTCCTCAAATTGATGACCTTTTTTGCATTCATTCATTGAAATTTTGAAATGAAAAGAATGTAAAATGATAAATAAATAATAATTATTTCTAACTAAAACATTAAATTCATTCATTTTCATTTTGCAAACTTTTTCATTGTTTATGCAAAAACTTAATACTTATGTTTACATAATTAGTATGCTTATCTCATAATGTGACAATAGCGCCAGTCTTTTATTTTCTCTTTTGTTCTCTCTCTTTTCTTCCTCTCTCCCTCTTTCTCTGTGCTAAATATTTGGTTTTTCAATTTTTGAAATTCTTTATATGTGGATGGAGTTTTTCGATATAAAAATTATTTTCATATGTTTCATCTAAACTAAGTAGCAGCATTAGCATTATGTTGACCTCTTCGTTGATATCGTGACCTTTTATAACAAAAGGGTCACCTATGAAAGTTTTTTCATTATTCTTCTTTTTATTTCTTCTATTTTACTCTTTTATTATTAGAAGGTATAAAAACTTTTTAAAATTTGTGGATTATTTTTTGAATTAAAAAAAAAAATTTTTTTTTCTTCAAAGCGAAACATTGTCATTTAATCATACTTTACTATCTAATTTAATTGATACTTTTTTATTTTTTATTCTGTTTTGATTATTATAAAACTTTTTTAATATATTCATTAAATATCAGAAAAGAAAAGAAAAATGTAAAAACTCTTTAATAAATTAACGAATTCAAAATTTTAATCAAATTTTTTCTTTAAAATGATAATAATTAATTTAATGTTAAATGGGAGAAAAAAAAAGAAAAAAAACAAACGCATTGTTTTATGCTTAATTTTTTTTTTTCAAGTCTTTTTCACAAATTTTCATTTTTTTTTTCTGTTTTTTCATTTTAAAAAAATTTTTCAATTTTTTCTTTTCGTTTTTGCTAGTTGTCTGTGTAAAATAATAAATAAATGATGTAAGTTTCAATGTTGACATTTACAAAATGAATGAAACTTTTTAGTTTGAAAGAAAATTTAAATTCTCAATGTATAATTTATAATCTTCAAAATTTCTTTTCACTTTTTCTTTCTTTTAAAAATTTTCTCTCTCTCTCTCTCTCTTTTTAAATTTTCAATTTCATTTTCATCATCACTTAGCATATTGTTAAGAGAAAAAAAAAAAAAAAAAATGAAAAATGAAAGAAAAAGCAATACTTGTTTAGCTTAACAACTCTTTCTCTCATCAATAAAAGTTCATTTAGCATTTAACTAACACTTCAAGTGCTTAGCTTCTTCCTTTCTTTTTTTTTTTTCTTTAATAATTTTTCCATAAATAATTTTCATATATAATATTTTTGTTAAATTAATTAATTCATACAATTTCATACTCAATTATTCATAGTTTAGTTTATTGGAACAAAAATAAACAAATAAATAAATAAATAAATAATTTCACAAAATTTATTCAAATGCCTTTTTTTTTTTTGCTTTTGAAAAAAATTATAATTATCATTAATATATTTAAATAACATACATTTGATGAAGTTAAAAAATATCAATCAGATATTATTGATTTTTTAAATAAAAATAAGTAATACTAATTGTTTTTCGATTTTTTTTTCTTGGTTAGAAATTATTTGATCAAATTTTTTTTTCTCTTTTTTTAAAACAATTAAAACATTATTTTGAAATAATTGAGTGATAATTTTCTAAAAAAAATCAATACCATTTTTCTTTTTGTTTTTTTACATTTTTCTTTTCAGAAATGATTAATTTTTCTTAAACACTGATTTCTGCTTAATACACGCTGCTTTCTATTTTTTTTTTTATTATTATT
>NW_025062338.1:0-30761 GCF_000002995.4 Brugia malayi
TTTCTAATCGATCGAGTGCAAATCGTATTGCTGATTACGAGGCGTCGTTGAGAATTTCGTTGTAACATCAATTAGAATTGCTTAAAACACTGTGAAAGTATGGTTGAAATATGAATCAAATTGATCGATATCACTAAAAAGTTGCTAAGTTTAAGCTTAATTCTATCATTTATCTTATAAATTTGCATAAAACGAGAGAAAATTACCATATGCATAAATTAGCATTTATCACAATATTTTATCGCAATTTAGCATTATGAAAAAGGCAACATCATTTTGAGTGAACAGTCAGTTTTGCAGTGGAACTAATTATTCATGCATGACACATGCATGCAGTGATTACGTGCTACTAGCATGCAAACATTAATCGAACAATGTTCGCAAGCTATTTAAATGAATTTGGACGGAATAAAGAAAAGAATAATTTTGGCTACCAATAATTTCTTGCTTCGGATTTAAAAATGAAATTTATTCAAAGCAAATAAACAAATAAATAAAAACACTTACCAAATTAACATATGGAAGCAATAATAAATGGAATGTAAAGATTGGCAGAAACAATTAGCGTATATTTGTGTAATTTCTGTGCAAGCATTAAAATGCTTACATAAACACTATAATTAGCATTGTATTTAGCAGATTTCTTCATAGAAATGAAATAGCGCATTTTGTTACTCTCCAAAAATAAATAAATAATTTTTTTCTTTTAAAATCCTAAATGATTATATTTAATAATAACGCGTTTTGGACGGTCTAACAGTGATCATTATTATCAATTGATCATTTGTAATTGATTAAAGTTAACATATTAAACTGAAATAATCAGCTGTGATTTCATTAATGATAATGGGTGATATTTCAGAATGCTTATAACGGAAAAGAAATGAAAAGGAGGGACAAGTAGGAAAACTTTAACAGGAAAGTAGGAAAACTATTATAAGAAGTGAAATTTTTTGGTGATATTTAGTGATCATAGCAAAGCTATACTTAATATGCAAATTTTCAAATGATTCATTATGCATACTGCTTGAATCAAATATGTATAAAGCAATATTATTAGTGATAAAATTCTTATAAAAATTTTTTCGCATATTGTTTAAAATGTATTTTTTGATGCATTCCAATTTTTGCATTGATTCATTTATAAATTTTTAAAAGCGGAAATGTAATTAGCTGTTTAAACAATTCGTAAACTAACTATAAAATCTATTTATTGATCAAAATGACAGAATTAAAAATGCCATGCTTTTTTCAAATAATCTTTAACTTCTCAAAACTCAAAACCAAGCATCAATGATTAACTAATTTGCAGCATTTTCTTAATAACGAAAATTTAAATTTGAGTAAAAAATTAATTTTAATTGCAATAATGATTTAAAACTATGACTAATTAAAAATTTAATCAATTTTGCTATTGAAATAATGTTTAAAATTCAATTATTATTGTTTAATTTATTATTCAAGTTGAAAAATGACTGCACCGAATGTGACCAGTGCCATACAGAGCAATGAAAATAATCAATTAAGTTCAAATTATGTCTTTTTTCTAATTAAATTATATTTTTTAGTTGTTTAAACACTTAATTAAATTGAAATTTGCTATTACTAGAACTTATTTTCAAATTCTATATACAATAACTAATACTAATTGCTGCATTTTCCTAATATTAAAATTTAATTTTAATTGGAGAATGATTTAAAACTATCACTGTTTAAAAATTTAATTAATTTTGCTGCTGAAATAATGTTTAAAACTAAATTATTAAAATTATTTAAATTGAAAAGTGACCACACCGAATGTGACCAGTACCCATACAGAGCATGGAAAACCATCAATTAAATTCAAATCATGTATTTTTCAAATTAAATTATATTTTTTAATAGTTCAAACACTCAATTAAATTGAAATTTGCTAGAACCAGAACTTACTTTTAAGTTCTATATACAAAAACTAATACAAATTGCAGCATTTTATTAATAATAAAAATGTAAATTTGAATTACAAATTAACTTTAATTGCAAGAATGATTTATTATTTTTGAACTTAATTGATTATGTTTTATGCATTGTACCAGAGCTGGTCATTTATTGTGTGGTCATTTTATAGTTTAAATATTAAAATACGCTTTTGTAATTGAGTTTTACGTAAAAATTCATCAGCAAAATTAATAAAACTTTCAATTAATCATGGTTTCAATTCAATTTAAGAATTAAATAATATATTCAATTAAGTTCAAAATATTGCTATTTTAGTAGTTTTGGCACTTTATTAAAATTAAAATTGGTAATTTAGAACAAATTTCCTTGTTTAATGTAAGAAAACAATTACAAATTTTTAAATTTTTAAAAAAATCAAAATTTAAATTTGAAATAAAATCCAATTTAAATCAATTAAATTTAAAAATGGTAATAATTATAAATCATTCTTGCGATTAAAATTAAATTTTAATTCGAATATAAATTTTTATTATTAAGAAAATGCTGCAATTTGTATTAGTTCCCTTATATGAAACTTAAAAACAAGTTCTGGTATTGGCAAATTGCAATTTAATTAAGTGTTTGAAAAACTTAAAAACATAATTTAATTAGAAAAAAAGACATAATTTGAACTTAATTGATTATTTTCTATGCTCTGTATGGTCACTGGTCACATTCGGTGTGGTCACTTTTCAATATAAATAAAAAATTAAACTTTAATAATTGAGTTTTAAACATTATTTCAGCAGCAAAATTAATTAAATTTTTAAATAGTGATAGTTTTAAATCATTCTTGCAATTAAAATTAAATTTGAATTCAAATTTAAATTCTTATTATTAGGAAAATGCTGCAGTTTGTATTGGTTCCTTTATATAAAGCTTAAAAATAAGTTCTGGTTCTAGCAAATTTCAATTTAAATAAATGTTTAAGCTACTAAAAATTATAATTTAATAAGACTTTAAAAGTTAACTTTAAAGCAAACTTTCATTGCAGAAATTAATTAAATCTGCAATTATAATTGATTTCAAATATTTTTTAAATATTAATTTTAGTCACAAATCCAGATAGGATTACTTAAGAAATTTCGACAGATTTTAAAAGTTTTAATTTTTAAGTTTTATATAAAAGAACTAATTCAAACTGCAGCATTTTCCTAATAATAAAAATTTATATTTGAATTAAAATTTAATTTTAATTGCAAGAATAGTTTATAATTATCACTATTTAAAAATTTAATTAATTTTGCTGCTTAAATAATGTTTAAACTCAATTATTAAAATTATTTAAGTTGAAAAATGACCACACCGAATGTAACCAATGAGCATAGAAAATAATGAATAAAGTTCAAATTATTTCTTTTTTTCTAATTAAATTAGAATTTTTAGTAGCTTAAACACTTAATTAAATTGAAATTTGCTAATACCAGAACTTATTTTTAGTTTTATATAAAAGAATTAATTCAAATTGCTGCATTTTCCTAATAATTAAAACATAATTTTGAAATAAAATTTTGATTTTAGTTGCAAGAATGGTTTAAAACTATCACTATTTAAAAATTTAATTAATATTGCTGCTGAAATATTGTTTAAATTCCAATATTAAAATTTTTTAAGTTGAAAAATGATCACATTGAGTGTGACCAGTGACCATACAGAGCACAGAAAGTTTTCAATTAAGTTCAAATTATGTCTTTTTTTCTAATTAAATTAGACAAAGTCAGTAAGTTCGAAATATTCATTTTAAAATGAATTATATTTTTCCAGCATTGGCAGATTTTAATTGAAACAGAATTATAAAGAAAATATTAAAACATTTTTAATATTCGATTTAATAAAACTTTTAAAATCTGTCGAAATTTCTTAAGTATCCCTATCTGGATTTGTGATTAATTATTTAAAAAATATTGAAATTAATTGTAAATGCAGATTTGATTAATTTCTGCAATGAAAGTTTGCTTTAAAGTTAACTTTTAAAGTCTAAAGTTACCATGAAATATCAAAAACAGTCAATCAGATCAAGTTTATAATCTATTTTAAAATTTTATTAATTTTGCTGCTGAAATAATATTTAAAACTCAATTATTAAAGTTTAATTTATATTTTTCTAAGTTGAAAACTGACCACACCGAGTGTGACCAGTGACCATACAGAGTATAGAAAATAATCAAGTTCAAATTATGTCCTTTTTTCTTATTGAATTATATTTTTTAGTAGCTTAAACATTTAATTCAATTGAAATCTGCCAGAATTCTTTTTTAGTTTTGTATAAAGGAACTAGTACAAATTGCAGCATTTTCCTAATAATAAAAATTTAAATTTGAATTAAAATTTAATTTTATTTGCAAGAATGGTTTAAAACTATCACTGTTTCACTAAATACTTTATTCATATTTAATATGATATCCTTTGATGATTCATTTTTTTTTGTTTAATTTCTTTTGCATGAAAATATTTCATTACTAATTTAATATTATTTAATCGTATTTATTGGAATAAATTTCATTTTATTTCAATTGATTAAATGAAATCAATGAAATGACTTTATATTGATTTCCCATTTTAAATTATAATTTCTTTCTACTAATTAATTAAGTTTATAATCAGTTTAAAAAGCAAAATTTCTATGCATTCCAAATTTTCATATAAACCTAACAAATTTAATTAAATTTCTCTTTTTTTCCAAGTTATCTTCTTGAGATATAAGCTGTAAATTAATCAGAATTTCTTTTTTTGTAATTATTAAGATTTAGTTGAAAATACTTTATATAGATATAATGAACACATTTTGCATCATGTACTATTACTAATCATTATTAATTTTAAAAAACACAAATTTAATAAATATAAATCTTCTTTTTGCTATCTTTCTCTTCCCGTGCAAAAAAAAAGAAAATTAATTGTAGAAGAATGAAAAAGATTAAACGATTAGTTGAGTATTTAATTACTTCCATAAGTTTTGAAGCAAATTTAAATTACAAATTTAATTATTATTACCTTCTTTTTAACAAATCTTATTTATCTATGAATAAAAAATTAGTATATTTCTGTAATCATTGCTCTAAATTAATATTTATTTTAACACATTTAAACATTTCGATATTTT
Organism: Brugia malayi; assembly: GCF_000002995.4. NCBI lineage: Eukaryota > Metazoa > Nematoda > Chromadorea > Rhabditida > Onchocercidae > Brugia > Brugia malayi. Next base: position 5,081 of record NW_025062338.1, read on the forward strand.
ATTTTGTTAGTTTCATTTCCATAACAGAAAAATATGTATAAAAATAGAATGAAATTCATTAAAAAAAATTTTTGTTTTTGTCTTGTTGTTACTGAAAGTAATTTAGAATGGAATAATTTGAATGATGCAAAATTTTGATAATTAATTTTTTTGCAGATGTAATTTTTATTAGATAATTAATTTTGAATTAGTCGATTAAAAACATCGATAACTATTTTCTGATGCTAATGCTTTTGTAACAAAAGTAATGGACCTATGCAGTACGCTTCTCCCATCTATCTTAAAAGGTTTTCATTTTCTCATTTATTTTATCACTAGTTAATTTTTATTATTTAGTTTATTTATTCAAATATCGTTTACAATCCTAAATTTAATCTATATGTTAATTTAAAATTTTACTAAATACAAATGATTGAAATGAAGATTAATTGATTTTCATGTTCATATAAAGCAATCGTATATTTATTTCATTCAACAATTTGCAAACGTAAATTCTTCATAATGACGTTTATCCGTGACGTTGATACGTTATATACGTGCAGATCACCGTATTATCTTTATCGACCGTATCAGCTTGAAATTCAACGAACAACAATTCCTAACAATTCAGCAGTGCTTCATCGTACACCAAATCTTGATATCTTATCAGAAATTAATCGACGATCTAGACGACTCGAACGTATTGTTTCTTATCAAAAAATTTTATCAGTTACTCAGGTATTTTCGTTTTTTGTTTTGAATTTTTGATAAAAAATTGAATGTAATAAGTTTTACTTTTCGAAAACATTTGTAATAATCTAAGAATTGTATGAGTTAATATGAAAAATTTTTTTTTATCATAATATATTTGGATTTAACTTTTACTTAAGAAATATTTTCAATATTTTCAATTATTTCGTTTTAAAAATTAGTGATAACTACTTACCTGTCAATTTGAATTTGCCATAACAAGTTGAAAATTAAACTTGAATTTATTATAAATTTTTTTACTATTTTTTTTTTTTGTTAATTTTTGCAATAAGAAAAGTAAAGACAGAAAATTCAAGTTTTTTTTTTTTTTTTTTTTTTTTTGATAATAATTTTTCTTAAAATAAAAGAGCAAAAAGTTTCATAATTTGAGGCATAAAAAGCAACTAAATTATTAATTGCGATAATTTATAAATATCAAATGACAGCACATATACGAAGGGTTAAATTTTATATGTTATTTTCCAATTAAAATAAATTACAAGAAATAATTTTCGTTTTTATTTCACATTTTAAAAGAAACAAAAAAAAAAGGAACGATTCTTTTAGACGTTACTTTCACTACATTTGATTATAATGGAAATGACAAAATTTTTGTTAATACGGGAGCATTTCAATAATTGGGAACAAAAATTTGTCCTCGTAAGTTTAATCATTCCTTTCATTTAAATAGCATTTAAATACTAATAAAATATACTAATTTCTTTAAAAATGTTAAACTTTCTTTAACCTTTTTTTTTTTTTTGAAAGTTAAAGTATTTGCAATTGAAAATTATGTTCATTTTGCTGAAAAGTTAGCGACAGAAAATTTTAGAAAATAATCGAAATAATAGAAAGAATTCAGAATGATAATTATTGATAATTTCAGATATGCGAAATGTTTCAACCAATACTTTTTGCTACTATTGCATTTATAACATTTTACAGCGTTTTGCGACCAACAAAAAGTATCACACAAATCGCTATCGCATCACTTGTCGCAACATTAAAACCATTATTCAATGAAATGCTCGTTTAAAAGATAAATTGCATTATTATTATCAATGCAATTCAATTTATATAACAAAGAAAAAAAAAATCTGCAGAAATCATTTATAATCCATCAGTTTATATATATATATATATATATTTTTTTTGATTTTAAATTATTATTGTAAATTCTAATTTTTATTTTTAGTGATAATCAGAATTTTAGCGTAATTTAAATTTAGTGAAACATTTTTTCTATTTTGTTCTTACTAAATTTGAAAATTTTCTTTCACTCTTTTTTTTGATTTGATTTAAAACAAAAGTAGACAAATTCTATCAGCAAGATTATTTTCTTTTAAAATAAGTTTTATCTCTTAAAATTCACGACTGCTTTTTAATCGAGTTTGAAATTTAAATTTTATTAAGTGAGTTTTATAAGAATATACATGTGCAAGAATATACATTAATTTTATTAGTTTTATAATTTTATACATAGTTTTATATGAATATATATTACAAACACAACAGACAATCGCTGCACTAACAAGAAGTAGAGAGAACAATTTCATAAAGTAGAAATGCTTTCTCGAAAATCGTCACCCATCTGATAATAAGGGTTATTGAGGAAAAACTTTTTTTCTCACATTTATGATGTCGTCTTCAATACAATTTTCAACAGAAATAGTAGGCATAAATTTTTTATTTCGTTTAAGTCAATCTATTTAGAAAAGCGGAAAAAAAAAAGGAAAATGTAACATACTTGCGTAAGTCCGAGGTAGATGGAGACACTTTCACTAACGTATAGGATGATACCATCCAGGTCAACAATAGCCAGAAAACCATCTAAACACTCTAGCAATGTTGTTTCAGACCATAAACATCGATGTTCCTCAGTGAGATTAGTTTTCAAAACTGAAATTTATTTTTATTCCAAAAATTTGAAGATTCAAATTATTTAAATTCAAAAAAAAAACTTTTGAAGTTCCAGATAAAAACTATTTGGAATATTTACTGTCACATAAGGTATCCAACAAAGAGATCGAAATCTGAGCATCAAAATTGAAAATTAACATCCAGTAATTTCAAGGAATCTCTTTCCGGCATTTTCAAATAAAGCTAAACAATATATTGGGAAGATTTATTACTCCCACTAATTCTAACGGCTAGATTCCAATGATGTTTTTAAATAACCTGCTTGCTTACGCTGCAACTGGCGTGCATTTCAGGTTTTCATAGCTAAAGTTGAAGGAAAATGAATTTGCCTAATGTGGGCTGTTTATTTTGAAAATTTACATAATGCAAGATATCAATAATTCTTGTTAACAAAAAAAATACATTTCGTTGCAACTTTTCGTAACCGGCAAAGAGTCAATGCAACCCGCAATATAGCAATCCGATCCACATGTGTAACTGTTGCTTCATCAACAATTGGTATCACTACTTTGAGATCCGTAAAGATATCCGCTTCCTTACCACGTCGATCACGTGCAGCAAAACGAGATGACTCACGACGTCGGTCAAGATTTCTAAAAAAAATAAAAAAAAAACTAGTATTTTCAGACACATACAATGAATGCAAAAACAAATTACCTGATAAATCCCTTCTATTTTGATTCAAAAGATTTCATTCGGACAATATTAGTATAACTTAAAGTAAAATCAATGGTGAAAACAATTTGGTGGTTGGTAATTATTATTTTTTTTTTATCACTGAACTATGTCAATTTGAAAAGAATGAATAGAATTAGACCTGTGCAATTTATTTCTTTTTTTATATGAATTAGAATTACTTGGTTAATACAGTCATTAAAATATTAATCATTAAGAGTATAATCGCCTGACTGTCTACTTCATAATCTTAGCTAGAAGAAAACAAAGATTTGTCATTATCTTGAAATGCTGCTAGAAAAAGATTTTTGAAAAATTATAGAATGTACGAAAATTCTTAAAATATGACACAGAAGAACTAACCATCAATATGAAAAAAGATTATTAGTCAACAAAATTTATACACCGAAAGTGCACAATAAGTATGACAGAAATAGGTAGAAATGTTTATGAAATTATTAGTTTAGTATGCAAAAGCAAAGAATGCGAATGACGCAGAAAAAATGTAAAATAAGAAAAAGACAGAATGATAAGAAAAAATAATGCAGAAAAAATTGAAAGTAACTAAGAAAACATTGACAGTGTTAGAAATGAATTTTAAAGCAAAGAAAAAAGCAATAGATAACTATATCTAATAGAATAAAGTTTAAGAATCCGTAGAACTATAAACCAAACATAAATGATGTTTATTATACTTGAATGATTTAATAGCTATTATCGTGCAAATCCACGAAAATAAACATCATTTCTCAAGGTTATACAAGGTTAAAAAGACCACAGCCCTACCCTAACATAACATCGAAACATCAACTACCACCAGACAGGTACGATAATCATAAACACACCGACAGTGCAAGATTGATCATCGTCTGATAATGTACCGTATAGCTCGAGGTTTGTTAAGTGCACTTTGACATTGTAATATGTCGTTTTACACGTTTCAGAGTAACAAAAAGCGGCAAATTTGTCATTAATTTTTACCCGACAAGATAAATAGTCGGAGATTTAATCAAAAGACAATTGAAATAAGAAACTTTCATTAAATCTATATTAGTTATTTCATTTCATATTACCTCGCTTTTCCTCGTTTTCATTGTTTCTTGCTAAAAAGGCCAACTGTTTAATGATTATATAAGGAAACAAAAATCTCAAATCACTTACTGTTTTCGACTAAATTCCGTAAAAATTCGGCATCATGTCCACTCATCATTTAGAGAGATTGTATTGATAGGATGAAGTAAATAAATAAATAAATATCTCGTTAATTTTCCTCACCAATTTCACCAAAGCCAGAAATTATATTGACAAATATCAAGTGAAATGGAGACACAATTTACATCTGAAGGTAATAAATTATATAACAGTTAAATGAGACATTTTTCTAATATTCAAACTTTGCGATAAAGTCATTTTGATATCATTGAAAAAATGAAAAACTTCCTCAAGAAAGAAACAGTATAGTTATGAATTTTAATTTAAATGAATTAAAACAAATAATACAAAATAAAGAGTAGTAAGACTAAGTTAAATTGCACCAAACTCAAATATTGAATGTGGTAAAATTTTCACATATACGAATATAATAACAAGCTATAGCGATTTTCTTTTTTTTTTTTTTTTTTTATGAAAATATTCTTTTTATGAAATGACAACTTTAATGTCAAACTGTCCTTTCTTTTAGTAAATAAATGTATGTTAGTCACATTTAACTTGGCAAATAATATTATCAAAATTTTTTAACCTAAAAAAATATTCATTGTTATAATTTTTGGAAAAAGGAGATTTTCAATGAGTCGCAAAGATAACTCTGTTTGATCCCTCTTCATCCCATTTTTCTAGTTAACTTTATGATATATCGGTAAAATAGACAAATTAGTAAATAAATTATCTATCATAGTGAGAATATTTTACATACATAACGCTGCTAGGATTAACTAAATTTCAATTATTCAAATGTATTTCCATCGATCTGTCATGTTCATGTAGAATATTATTAAGCTTTAACTCTATCACCTAACAGATCACATTATTAGTTTTTCAGTTCTTCTTTCTTTGATAATTTTATTTATTCTGCTGCGCAGTAAAACTTATAACCCTGTAACAATCTTAATCTGAAACCAGTTTCAACTATTCTTCTCTCCCCGTTCAACCCCATTCTTGTACCTTCCATTTCACAAATATGTCCTTCGCTTCATTCTTTTACCCATCATTACGAGTTAAAAAACTTAACTTTTCACTCACCTCTACAAATGACAAAATGAGATTTAGCAATAGCATCACACTTCTAATAACATCACTTATTCTTATCAAATTGAAGCATTTTCAACTCAAAACTTCTCAGTTAATAAAGCAACAGGATTTGATATAATGTCTGCCATATTTGCAGTTAGTAAAAAGAAACCAAAAATAGAAAATTCGAAATGAAAATAATGTCTTAAAGATTCAGGAAACATGAGATTTATTATAATTTATCATCAGTTTTCATAATCAGAAATCTAAACTTGATAGATATGTTTATCTAACGAATGAATGTTTCTATCTACATAATAACATCTTATCACTTTATCTTCATTGCTGTTCAGATACAGTTAACTTTAACACTAACTGATAGATTACCTATTAGTTCAGCAATATTATTTCTATCGAAATTTTATTTAACAATTGGAATCATCTTAACAACATAATCTTAAATTATTTCGCATCCGAACTATTCAACAATTTGTAAGCATAAGTTAACAACTGTGTAAGCATAACATAAAGTTCGAATTACTTTGCTGTAATGCTAAGGAACGAACATTGCAGAAAAAAAAAAAAAAAAAAAAAAAAAAAGAACCCATTCGAACTTGCGACTAACACATCGTGTAAAATAATTATCATATAAAATAACAGATCGTATAAAATAATTCTGTCCTGCTGATAAGATCACTTATCAGTGTCATTTGCTTTCTAAAGAAGCAGCTTATTCCCTTTTTTTTTCCTCATTATTTGTCATTTCACCCTTTTCCATCTTGCAATTTCATTTTGTTACTTATATTTAAGTAACACTTAAAGTCATTAGCAATAAATTTTTTGCAACAATTTTATAAACATAATTAATTAATTACTCCGATGACAAATGATAAATGTAGAAAAGCAAAAACAGCTTAATCTCATCACTCTTCTATGATCGATCATTTTTCATAAAGTTAAATATGCAGTTAAAAGAAAAAATAAGCGATAATTGTAATAAAAAAATAAAGAATAAAACTTTCCATCTCTTAATTCAACCTATTTGCCACTATAATTTTTCTATCTTTATCATAAAATATCCATCTTTTTGTTACATTCTTCGCAGCACTAATTCATCTCTTATTTTCCTATCATAGATCATTCAGGCAGAAGTTGTTAGCTCAATTAAATCTTCTCTCATACTTCTTATCTTAAAAAACCATAAAGATATATCGATATAGAGTAGAGCTAAACTAAAAGTAATCATTATTCATATTTTAAATATTACACAAAAAATCTTAACAGAAATTGTATTCCTTATAAAATATATTTCATATCAAAAATATATTTAAATTATACTTTCTAATTACTGATTAAATAATTATCATGAAATTAATCTCATCCATTATATATTCATAAATGATACAAATCAAAATAATTGATTCAAATTATCAAAAATGAAAAAAATAAATTAATTAGGGATTATGTTACACAAATAACAATTCAAAGAGAGAGAGGGGAAGAGAAAGAGAAAGAAAACATAAATTCTGAACCATAAATTATAACAAAATCGAGCAATAATTCGTAGGAACATATTTTAGTACAATCTTATCCTTAATTTTTAGCATTTGCATAAGAAAAAAGGGAAGTAAACATAATTAAGAAACCAAAAAACTTTGAAAATCCGCCTTTCCAGGGTGGCATTAATTTCACTAATCGGAATTAGTCGCATGCTGCACCCAAACCCACTGCTAAATGATCCTTTGAGGGATTTATTTCGTGTGATTCATCTTAGGATAAAGTTATTTCCGTTACTCATAATTCTCTAATTATCTTCCCAATTTTCTATTTTTATTAACTCTCATCGTCTTTCTCACACCATAAATACACTCTTTTCACTTCACCTATAATTATTAATTAGTTAATTAATTGCTATTTACAATTAATTTTATCTTCTGAGCATTTGGTAGAATTCGTTCGAGTATTTTAGCCTATATCATAACAAATAAAAAGATGTCACCAGCATGAAAGTAGATTATGAAGGTGGTTTAATAAAAATGTAATGTTAAACAAATAAGTTCAAATGATTTCATAATGTTGATCGAACCTAATCATTAAATTCGCTGTAACTCAAAACAATATTCACTAAATGAATTAATCATTTTCAACGTACATATTTATACTTAAAATTCATTTTTTGCATTTAAAATGAATTAAAAATGATTAGATGGGATCAATTACTTTTGATTTTATTATTTATTAATATTTCAAAAAATTCTTTTCACAATTTTCTGCCGTGATAAACAAAGAGATGATACTAACATGAAAGAAAATCATGACCATGAAGATGGCGTATTGCCAGTAAATTCAAAATACTTTTATGACGTTGGTTAATTTTATTTTTGTAACTTCATTAGTATTTTAAAATTTACATTTTCGTTAAATTTATAGTTTGAGCCATTAAGAATGATGTTAGCTCCACTAATTCAAATCATTTTGAATGCATGGATTAATATTTTCTTACGTAATTATTTTCTTACGTAAAAATCACTTAATTGAGGTCAATTTTTGGGATCAATTTTTTAAAAAAAATTAATTTATTATTTGACATGTAATGACTATCTGATTTTTTAATAATAACTAGAAATATTATTCGAAAATTGCTAAAACAACATAAAATGAAATAATTTAAAATGAGATTTAAGAGAAAAAATGCATAGAAATTAAGCATACCGTTGTCTCGAAGACATAAGTTATAGCAGCATCTCACTGAAATGCTTTCTAGTTTGAATAGCATATGGCATTGAATACTGATATGCTTGCTTAATCGTAAGGAAGCACTGCAATTTATAAACTATATTTGATTATTGTTTATGAGAAAAGTTCACTTTGAAATTAGGTGAAGAATAAATTGTAATAAATAAATTGGAAATATAATAACAATAAGACATTATAGTAATTTAATAACACTACTACTAATAGTAATAACAATACTCAACACGCATGCAAGAACAATGTTAATAGAAATGAATGAAGCCAACAAAAAAAGCATGCACTTCAATACAAAAAAATGCCATAATAACAAATGGTATGAGTAAAGATACAAAATGCTGTAGTTAATGGAATTAACTGAAAAATGCATGCAAAAACAATGTTAATAAAAAACGAGTGAAAAACAAAAGCATGCAATAAATAGAAAAGAAAAAACGCTTTAATAATAAATGGTGTAAGTAGATTCACAAAACACATGCATGTTAGTAAAACTAACCAAGAAACGCATGCAAAAACAGTGTTAATAAAAAAACAGCAAATAGTATAAAGTAACAAAAAGCATGCAGTTAATAAAATTAACCGAAAAATGCATGCAAAAACAATGTTAATAAAAAAAAAAAAAATGATGAGAACAACGAAAAAAATAAAAGCATGCAATAAATGCAAAAGAGAAAAGTATACACCTTAATAATAAATGTTGTAAGTTTACAAAAAACATGCATGTTAATATAACTACCCAAGAAACGCATGCAAAAACAATGTTAATAAAAAAACAGCGAATAGTATAAAGTAACAAAAAGCATGCAGTTAATAAAATTAACAAAAAATGCATGCAAAACAGTGTTAATAAAAAACGAGTGAAAAATAAAAGCATGCAATAAATGCAAAAGAGAAAAGTGTACATCTTAATAATAAGTGGTGTAAGTTCACAAGACACATGCATGTTAGTAAAACTAACCAAGAAACGCATGCAAAAACAATGTTAATAAAAAAACAGCAAATAGTATAAAGTAACAAAAAACATGCAGTTAATAAAATTAACAAAAAATGCATGCAAAAACAATGTTAATAAAAAACGGGTGAAAAATAAAAGCATGCGATAAATGCAAAAGAGAAAAGTGTACATCTTAATAATAAGTGGTGTAAGTTCACAAGACACATGCATGTTAGTAAAACTAACCAAGAAACGCATGCAAAAACAATGTTAATAAAAAAACAGCAAATAGTATAAAGTAACAAAAAACATGCAGTTAATAAAATTAACCAAAAAATGCATGCAAAACAGTGTTAATGAAAAACGAGTGAAAAATAAAAGCATGCAATAAATACAAAAGAAAAAAGTGTACACCTTAATAATAAGTGTTGTAAGTTTACAAAAAACATGCGTGTTAATATAACTACCCAAGAAACGCATGCAAAAACAATGTTAATAAAAAAACAGCAAATGGTATAAAGTTACAAAAAGCATGCTGTTAATAGAACAAACTCAACACGCATGCAAAAACGATGTTAATAGAAATGAGTGAAGCCAACAAAAAAAACATGCATTTAAATACAAAAAAAATGTGCGCCATAATAACAAATGCGTGAGTAAAGATACAAAAAACATGCATGTTAATATAACTACCCAAAAAACGCATGCAAAAACAATGTTAATAAAAAAACAGCAATTAGTATAAAGTAACAAAAAGCATGCAGTCAATAAAATTAACCGAAAAATGCATGCAAAAACAATGTTAATAAAAAAAAAAAATGATGAGAACAACGAAAAAAATAAAAGCATGCAATAAATGCAAAAGAGAAAAGTGTACACCTTAATAATAAGTGTTGTAAGTTTACAAAAAACATGCATGTTAATATAACTACCCAAGAAACGCATGCAAAAACAATGTTAATAAAAAAACAGCAAATGGTATAAAGTTACAAAAAGCATGCAGTTAGTAAAATGCAAAAAATGTAGGTGCTAAAAGCAAAAATAAAAGAAAAAAAAATAAAAAACACGCAATTTGTAGAAATAGCCGAAAACACATACAAAAACAAAATATAAACAAGGAAATGATAAAAGTGACAATTTTTGAAACAAAAGAAAAAATGATAAAAATTAGTGGTGATATAACAGAAATAAATTAGTATTAGTAGAATGAACAAAAGTTAGCAGAAAGCATGCTAGAGGCAGTTTTAATAAAAAAAAAAAGAAAAAAAAAATGAAAATGGCAGCAAATTAGATGAATGAAAAAAAAAAACATGCAATTAATAAAATTCAAAAAAAATTTTCCAAATCAAAAACTAAAAAAAAGATTCCAAAAAAAATCCGAATAAAACAGAATTAATTTCAAAAAAGATTTTAACTCATTTCAAAAAAAATTGAAAACGCAGAAATTAAAAAGAAAAAACGTAAATTAAATATTTTTGAAATCTTCTTAAAGCCCAAAGCTCTACCAATTCAAAAAATATCCTTAAAAATGAATAGAGATCAAAAATTTTGAAATTTATTCCAGATTTCAGAAGGTCCGTCATCTGAATTTCAAAACCAAAAATTTTTTCTATATGCTTCGTTAATGTTATACTGACGAAGGAAGGTATAATTCTGTACCTCCCTTCGACCAGCCCTACCCTCCCTCCCACCACATACACACAAAGATAATTAAAAAGATAATTACAAATTGATATCAACTTATGATTTAGCTCAAAATAAAATTCAAAATTAGACCTTATTAAATCTACTCTCTGTTGACAACTTATCTTATTTAAATTAAAAGACTACTTGAATACAGACAGAAATTTTCCAAAAATTGCTCAATTCCATTAAAAATATATTCATGTGATGAAATTTGTGCATTTTTTTAATAGCCAAAAAATCATCTTAAAATGTAAAGAACTTATAACAAGTTAGAAAATGCAAAAAATAAATATACAATAAGTTGATATCTTATGTACACAGTAATAAAATTAAATAAAAAATTTAACACCGCTAGTAACACTAAAATAACAATGAAAATTTTCATTAAACAAAAACAATGGTTAAAGTAACATAAACAATAAAAAAAATGAATAATTGTGATAAGTTTAGAAAATCAAAAAAACAGTTATAAGTAGTCAAAAGAAAAAAACAGTTTTAGAAAATCAAAAAAAAAAACAGTTATTAAACAGTTACAAGTAATATCAAAAAAAGTAAAAACATTAAATTACATTATTTAAATGAAAAAAAAAAAATAAAATACACAATTTTTAATAAAAATTAGCAGCCCAAAAGGCTAAAAAAACAAAAAAAAAGCAGGAAAAAACAACTGATTTCAAAGTAATGTGATTTATCTTTTGTGTTGGCAAAAAAATGCCTTTTACAATCTTTTTATTACTCTATCACTAGGACGGTAAATGACATACAGAAACGTAAAGCAATTACAAACTCCTCAGCCTTTCCATATTTTGAAATCAGTTGTTCTTATGTTAAATCAAAGAACAAATTTTTTTTTTTTTCATTTTTTCTATTTTTAATTTTTTTTATTCTTTTGATTTTTTTTTTTGGTTTTTTTGATTTTTTTGTTTTTTAGTTTTTTTTTTTTTTATTTTTTAGTTTTTTTTTTTTATTTTTTAGTTTTTCATTTTTTTTTTTTTTTTTAATTTTTTGGATGTTACTAACCAGCTTTCATTGGAAGAGGATGGAGATTCGCAGCAGGCAGCGACAGGTGGCCGCATGAGGAAGACCAGGCAATAATATTAGCCTAAAAAAAACCACTGATTAGAAAAATTACGAGACCCACTTTAATATTTTGTTTTCTATGGTCATTCATTTTTTTTTTTTTTTTAACTTTTAAATTTCACTTCTTCAATGCTAATTAATTTCTTACCTGGGATGAAGAGGTGATGTGCATCCTCTTCTCTTCCTACCAGATCAAGTCTGCGCCGCTTCACCTGTCGTTCGCTTATTACGGCCGCGCATGCCCTCGGGCACCAATCGAGGGCATGAAGCTCCATTGCTGCCGTTCTTTGGGCGACCGTAAATTCAGGTGGCAGCAAGAGGTAATGCCCACAACGGGCACAAAAACCTGGAATATGCAAATTAATCAGTCTACTGGCTTTTAAATGAATCAAATGTAGCGATATCTTTAAAAACTAATTGGAAATTCATTTCGCAATACTTACCATCTTGCTTGTGTGTTCTCGACGCGTGAATGCGCCACCCTTTCAACGTTTCAAACTGCCTGCAGCAGAGGCCACACACTGAAAATAGAAATAGTAAGAAAATATTGTTGCACAAACTGTTCTTCGAGTATCGATATAGAATTTTGTAATCGTTTTAGTGCATTATAAGGGATGAAATTTTCGATGAAATCATATGATTTTATCAGTACGAAGTCAAAATATGATTATATTTCTTCTACAAATTGCGGCATATAATCATTTCTTAAGTTATTAAAATTATAACTTACCGATTTTCTTGTTTCCTTCTTCTTGTGCCACCGTGTATGGCTCTGCTTGCGGCACTATCAACTCTCTTCGGAGTTGCTCCGGAAGATCTTTTAAATCAGCTGGTTCGAACTTTTCCGGAGGTGCCGCAGCCATTGCTTCTTGCATGGCAGGAACCGGGATTCTGATCGTCCTCGTTCGCCTGAAACAGTTTTATATTTATTGCAAATTATTTGGCAGGTAAGTTAATATCTAGTTAGCAAATTAATACAATAGCTGCTAAAACTTAAACTTACAGGACGAGTTCGCGTACTGCTTCTACCGGTTCCTCGATCTCCATTGGTACCCCCGGTACCTCAGGCTCTTCTTCTTCTTCCTCTTCTTCTGGCAGAGGGGTCCACTCTGCTTCTGATGGCCAGTTCTCGGCCTCATCATTTTCATTTTCAGGCAGAGGAGCCCACTCTGTCTCTTCTTCGTTAAATTCCGGTTCCTGAGGTACCGGGTCCTCTTCCATTGCTGGCTGGGCACTCTGCCCTACCAGTTCCTCCAACCTCCACCCCGCCTCCGCCATCCTCTCTATGAGCGACTGTTCAAACTGAAAAAGCTATTTTTTACAGTCACTTTTTAAATTTATGGCAGTGCAAAGTTCAGCAACTCTTTCTTCATACTGTATCAATTTATAAAAAAAAATAAAAGCAAAAAAGAGGAAGACAAAGTGAAAATTACCTGAACAGTCCTGCTCACGAACCTTTGCAAAATCCGGTACATCTCCGGCTCCCTTTTAAGGTATTCGAAAAGCACTTCGATTTCTTGATCCTCCATGGGAGCCGCAATTCTATAAAATTAGCAAACTTATCAAATATTCACTAAGTACAAAGACCGTAACTATTACGTAACTATTATTTACTTATACGTAACCATTATTTACTTATGGTAAAAGAACACATGATAAAAAAACACTGGTTTACATATTTTAATTTACCTACACATAATTCTATTTATGCTAATCATTAAATACCCCATACTTTCCCTGATAATTCTGACGCAACAAAAAGAAAAGAAAGTAGTGACGAAAATGAACATTCATAATAATAGTATTTCTCTGCAATCTTTCGCGCTCGAGAGTCTTTATCCTTTCGCGCTCATGAAGATTTTTTTTTTTTTTTTTTTCATCTAATATATGGAGACTGTTCCATCTTCGAATATTTCTTTGGTCTCTACTACATCTCGACCTAACATCTTTGTACTATGTATATTATCGTTCTTCTACATAAACTTTCTTTTTCTTCTCTCAATTATTTCTATTAACTAATGCAGATTTTTATTGATTTTCTTAGGAATGAATAGACAAATAAAGGTTACGTACAAATTACCACTTCTGATTTTTTCACAATTTAAAAAGATTTTTTTAGCAATTCATTCATGTTCTATACCTTGTATTTCTCATCGTCGTCAAAATTTTTTTTATCATTATGGCATCCACCAGGTACTGTATTGACCAAAAACAGTGCAGTTATAGGAGCTATTTACAAAAACACTTTTTGATTTACTAGCTAAACAGGATATAACTTTTCACCCTTTTTAGTTAAAATAAAATTAGTAAGAATTAAAATGCTTTTAACATTTAATTTATTATAACTTTTAATATCTGTCGAAATTTCTTAGGTAACCCTGTCTGGATTTGTGACTAAAAATAATTTTAATATTTAAAAAATATTTGAAATCAATTATAATTGCAGGTTTAATAAATTTCTGCAATGAAAGTTTGCTTTAAAGTTAACTTTTAAAATTTAGCATAAAATGTCAAAAATAGTAAATAGAATGTGAGCAGATCAACTTTAATGCAAATAAAAGTAATCAATTAAGTTCAATAAATGTTTATTTTTAGATGAAATATATTTTCCCGGTTTTATTTGAAACAGAATTAGTATTTATTTTATTAAAACTTTTAAAATCTGTCGAAATTTCTTAAGTAACCCTATCTAGAATTGTGACTAAAAATAATTTTAATGTTTAAAAAATATTTGAAATCAATTATAATTGCAGATTTAATAAATTTCTGCAATGAAAGTTTGCTTTAAAGTTAACTTTTAAAATTTAGCATAAAATGTCAAAAATAGTAAATAGAATGTGAGCAGATCAACTTTAATGCAAATAAAAGTAATCAATTAAGTTCAATAAATGTTTATTTTTAGATAAAATATATTTTTCCGGCATTGGCAGATTTTATTTGAAACAGAATTATTAAAAATTAAAACATTTCTAGTATTTATTTTATTAAAATTTTTAAAATCTGTCGAAATTTCTGTAGTAACCCAATCTGGATTTGTGACTGAAATTAATTATAATGTTTAAAAAATATTTGAAATCAATTATAATTGCAGATTTAATTAATTTCTGCAATGAAAGTTTGCTTTAAAGTTAACATAAAATGTCAAAAATAGTAAATAAAATGTCAGCAGATCAAGTTTAATGCAAATAAAAGTAATCAATTAAGTTCAATAAATGTTCATTTTTAGATAAAATGTATATTTCCAGCATTGGCAGATTTTAACTGAAACAGAATTAATTAAAACGTCTTTAATATTTAATTTTTTATACATTTTAAAATCTGTCGAAATTTCTTAAGTAATCCTATCTGGATTTGTGACTAAAATTAATTTTAATATTTAAAAAATATTTGAAATCAATTATAATTGCAGATTTAAATAATTTCTGCAATGAAAGTATGTTAAAACTTTTAAAACATTTTATTAAAACTTTTAAAATCTGTCGAAATTTCTTAAGTAACCCTATCTAGAATTGTGACTAAAATTAATTATAATGTTTAAAAAATATTTGAAATCAATTATAATTGCAGATTTAATTAATTTCTGCAATGAAAGTTTGCTTTAAAGTTAACTTTTAAAATTTAGCATAAAATGTCAAAAATAGTAATTAAAATGTCAGCAGATCAAGTATAATGCAAATAAAAGAATCAATTAAGTTCAGTAAATGTTTATTTTTAAATGAATTGCATTTTTCCAGCACAGGTAAATTTTATTTGAAACAGAATTAAACAAAATTAAAACATTTTTAGTATTTATTTTATTAAAACTTTTAATATCTGTCGAAATTTCTGTAGTAACCCAACCTGGATTTGTCACTGAAATTAATTTTAATAATTAAAAAATATTTGAAATCAATTGTAATTGCAGGTTTAATAAATTTCTGCAATGAAAGTTTGCTTTAAAGTTAACATTAACATAAAATAAACATAAAATGTCAAAAATAGTAAATAAAATGTCAGCAGATCAAGTTTAATGCAAATAAAAGTAATCAATTAAGTTCAATAAATGTTCATTTTTAGATAAAATGTATATTTCCAGCATTGGCAGATTTTAACTGAAACAGAATTAATTAAAATTAAAACGTCTTTAATATTTAATTTTTTATAAATTTTAAAATCTGTCGAAATTTCTTAAGTAATCCTATCTGGATTTGTGACTAAAATTAATTTTAATATTTAAAAAATATTTGAAATCAATTATAATTGCAGATTTAATTAATTTCTGCAATGAAAGTTTGCTTTAAAGTTAGAACTTTTAAAATGTTTTATTCTTGTCTAGGTACCGCATGAAATTTGTTGTGCCAAAATTATCTTTAGATTGTTTACTATCGTTTATTTGCATTTAAAAAAGCTAATTCTCTGATACGATTATCAAGAGTGGAGAAAATCAATGCTAATAAAAATCTCCGTTGACGGTATAAATGTTACTCTATTCCCTCATTTGTTTGTCTTCTTATTTATTCACCATCTTCAAAGCACATAAAGCGTTCTTTCTTATTGCGCCAAATAGTTAATTCCAGCCAGCTTGACAATGCATTTACAACGGAGATACCAACACCATGTACCACGTAAATCCGTCAGAAACCTTATAGGTATATTGCTACCAGATTCGTACACTAGGGTCATTATTATTATCTATGTTGCTGATATTCCTTCTGCATGACAATATCAGCTCAAATGCTACAACCATTATCACTCACAGATACTCACCTATGCTAACCTCAATTTTGCCATAATACCCGAGCACTAAAGACTCACCTACACCTTATATTATCAACAACCTCATATATGCAAGCCAGACCCATCACCAGGTATCCCTAACCCCTCTCTCTCCCCCGCCCCCTCCCCCTCAACGTACACACCTGGATGGACGCTTCCTTACAATACCATGACCTCTTAAGATTTTTATTGCACCAGCGTTATTAATTTACTACTTTCCATACAAACTTTTCCATTCTACTTATAAATGTTAATATATTTTATATATGTATTATTAAATAACGTTGACATTAGAGAATCACTTTACGCCACCACCGTTAATATACGGATTGGATAGAAGGATTCGAACCCTAGCACAGCGACACCGAAGACCGCTGCCTTATCACTTGGCTACGCCCACCCCAACATTATTCACTTCTGTAACAACATACTGTTACTCACCAATTAGTATGATTTATTTCTTCTATAGGTATTATTACAATAGCTTACACCATTTAGTATGATTTATTTCTTCTATAGGTATTATTAACAATAACTTACACCATTTGTTATTAAGGTTTACACTTTTTTTTTTTTGTATTTATTGCATGCATTTATTTTTTTCGTTGTTCTCACTCGTTTTTTATTAACTTTGTTTTTGCATGCATTTTTCGGTTAATTTTATTAACTGTGTGCTTTTTGTAACTTTATATTATTTGATGTTTTTTTATTAACATTGTTTTTGCATGCGTTTCTTGGCTAGTTTTATTAACATGCATGTATTTTGTGAACTTACTTACATAATTTATTATTAAGGCGTTTTTTCTTTTGTATTTATTGCATGCTTTTATTGGCTACACCTACTCCAACATCATTCACTTGTGTAACAACATACTATTACTCACCAATTAGTATGATTTGTTTCTTCTATAGGTATTATTACAATAGCTGGCTGATCATAAGAATGCATTGCTCAACTTTTTCAATAATTTTATCAATTTGATCGCTTCTGCTTTTCATAATTGCTATTACTTCACAACTACTATTAATTTCACCTTTTTATAGATAAAGAGAATTCACTTTAGGAAATATATTTTTTCTTTCTTCAGAAACATATATATATATATATATATATAGCTAATTTCTTTATTCTTTAATAATTCTTCAGGAATAGTTTTAGCCTCCCTCACATTCGAAAAAGTTGTATAAACTAAAACTAAACTGTTCATTAGAATCATCTACTATACATCACTTAGATTGAAAAATCTCTTAAGAAAAAATAGAAGAGAAATCCTGTTGTTTCACTATGTAACAATGAAATTTTGAAATTTTTTATTGTTAAATCCTTAATAGAAATACAAAAAAAGGATTTTACTCGATGAATAACAACGCAGAAACCAACAATTATCCCAGCAATTGCAGAAAAGAGTATTTATTAAATCTGTGGAGTTTTAGCTCTTTTTTTTTTTTTTATTTTATTTGCTAGTAGCTCACAGACTTTCATTTCTCTCCTTGGATTCTCAAAAATCTTAGCGCATTGTGTGTACGTATCACTGTGCAGCTCTGATGGCAGTACAAAATGCCCATGCAAAATACGCCTCAAATTCGTTTATTCTAACATCATTTTTGGATTTCACCCTTACATTCTTTATTAATCATTTGGGTATATCGTGTAAGTAGACAAAATTAGTCATCCCATAATGTACAGAGGAAAGTCATCGATCGATACGAGATAACTAATTACCATAATATAGCAGCGGCAGCAGCAGCATTCCATCGGTACTCCAGCATTGCCAGTTGCAGCGCCTATAGCTAAAAAAAATCATATGAACATTTGGCTGAAGGAAAATGTACTGCACCCACTCATTCATCTCTGCAATAAGCATTACTGTAATCAAAATAAACGTGGCACATTCATTCATATTGGTTTTTGTGCGTGCGTGCATATTGGTAAAATAAAAGACGACAACTTTTTTGACGCTTTTAGCTTATTTTACACGCAGTCTATGGTTACAAGCAGTGTTGCAATGAATGATTTAGAAAAAAAATGCAAGCGTTAATGCTGGCATGACTCACTTTAGTGTTTGAGTTGATGATATGCCCTTACAGCAGCACATAAATAAACAGCAGTAAATCAGAAATGCCTGCATGAAATTTGCAGACATTATGCAAGCAAAATACAACGAAAGACTATAAAATTCGCTGCCATCTTTAAATTCATGCAAAAAACACGTGATAAAAGACCATACATGGGGTGGAACAAACTTTAATAATCACTGAGCAAATTATAAGTAGCGTGTCAAAGAGTGCAGAGAATATCTAGTGTAATTTATCTTCTTTTGGTTTCCATTTTATTACTTTTTTTATAATTAAAATTGCTCATTCAAATAATACTGTGAGAAAAATTTTACCTCAAAACAAAGATCATCATTGCTCGAATATATTACTGTAAGCAAAATGCTGGATAGTTTTAAAATATTTGTACTTTTTTAATGAAGATTCAATTTTAATTCATATTTTACCTCAAAATCAAAAATAGTTGAAAATGACGCACAAACTTAACATTGGAAGACTAAAAGCTTAATTAATGAAATAATGTTTAATAAATATAAAATTTAAATAATAATTTTTATGAAAATTATACAATTTTTAAGAATTTTTGTATATTGACTATCAAATTGTAAAAACTATTAAAAAATATTAATTCATCAAAAAAATAGATAAATAGAACTTAGTTAATTGTTTGATATGCATTGTACGGGAACTGCTCGTATACAGTGTGGCCATCTAACAGCTTGAATAATATGATAAACTTTAGGCCCAGATTTAGACTTAGGATAAACTTAGGCTTAAGTTTTATTTCAAACTTTAAATTTTCACAAAAATCAATTTTTGTATATTAGACTAAAAGTTAAAATGTAGTATTATCAAATTTCATTTAAATTAACTATGAATACTATTGAAAATAGCAATTCATTTAAATATATATATATATATATATATATATATATATATATATATATATATATATATATATATAATTATCTTAATTGATTATTTTGCATGTATTGTACGGGAATTGATCATTAAGGTGTGGTCATTTGACAGTTCAAAATAATAAAATAAATAATTATATTTTGAGCAATATTGTAGCAGCGAAATTACTAAAATTTTAATTAGTCATAGTTTTAATTCATTTTTGCGAAATAAATTGATTTTTATTTCAAATGTAAATGTTGATTTTTATGTAAATTCAACAATTTATAAGAGTTTTTTTATAATAGACAAGGGAAAAAATTGTAGTATTATCAAATTTCATTTTAATTAAATGCTAAAACCATTAAAAAAAATAGATATTTTGAACTTAATTGATTAATTTATATGCCACCCTTTCAACGTTTCAAACTGCCTGCAGCAGAGGCCACACACTGAAAACAGAAATAGTAAGAAAATATTGTTGCACAAATTGTTCTTCGAGTATCGATATAGAATTTTGTAATCGTTTTGGTGCATTATAAAGGATGAAATTTTCGATGAAATCATATGATTTTATCAGTACGAAGTCAAAATATGATTATATTTCTTCTACAAATTGCGGCATATAATCATTTCTTAAGTTATTAAAATTATAACTTACCGATGTTCTTGTTTCCTTCTCCTTGTGCCCCGTGTATGGCTCTGCTTGCGGCACTATCAATTCTCTTGGGAGTTGCTCCGGAAGATCTTTTAAATCAGCTGGTTCGAACTTTTCCGGAGGTGCCGCAGCCATTGCTTCTTGCATGGCAGGAACCGGGATTCTGATTGTTCTCGTTCACCTGAAACAGTTTTGTATTTATTGCAAATTATTTGGCAGGTAAGTTGATATCTAGTTAGCAAATTAATACAATTGCTGTACAATTGCTGCTAAAACTTAAACTTACAGGACGAGTTTACGTACTGCCTCCACCGGTTCCTCGATCTTCATTGGTACCCCCGGTACCTCAGGCTCTTCTCCTTCTTCATCTTCTTCTGGCAGAGGGGTCCACTCTGCTTCTGATGGCCAGTTCTCGGCCTCATCATTTCCATTTTCAGGCAGAGTGCCCACTCTACCTCTTCTTTATTAAATTCAGGCTCCTGAGGTACCGGGTTCTCTTCCATTGCTAGCTGCCCTACCAGTTCCTCCAACCTCCACCCCGCCTCCGCCATCCTTTCTATGAGCGACTGTTGAAATTGAAAAAGCTATTTTTTACAGTCACTTTTTAAATTTGAGGCAGTGCAAAGTTTAGCAACTCTTTTTTCATACTGTATCAATTTATAAAAAAAAAAAAAAAAAAAAAAAAAAAAAATAATAATAATAATATAAAAAATAAAAGCAAAAAAGAAGACAAAGTGAAAATTACCTGAACAGTCCTGCTCACGAACCTTTGCAAAATCCGGTAGATCTCCGGCTCCCTTTTAAGGTATTCGAAAAGCACTTCGATTTCTTGATCCTCCATAGGAGCCGCAATTCTATAAAATTAGCAAACTTATCATTCATTAAGCACAAAGACCAGTGACGTAACTATTATTTACTTATGGTAAAAAAACACTGATTTACATATTTTAATTTACCTACACATAATTCCATTTATGCTAATCATTAAATATCCCATACTTTCCCTGATACTTTCTTTCAACCCATAATATCCCATACTTTCCCTGATACTCATAATTCTGACAGAACAAAAAGACAGGAAAATAGTGACGAAAATGAACATTCATGATAATAGTATTTCTCTGCAATCTTTCGCGCTCATGAAGATTTTCTTCTTTTTTTTTTTTTTCATCTAATATACGGAGACTGTTCCATCATTTTTTTCTTCGAATATTTCCTAATAATAAAAATTTAAATTTGAATTAAAATTTAATTTTAATTGCAAGAATGATTTATACCTATCACTATTTTAAAATTTAATTAATTTTGCTGCTGAAATGATGTTTAAAACTCAGTTATTAAAGTTGAATTTATTATTTAAGTTGAAAAATGACCACACCGAGTGTAATCAGTGACCATACAGAACATAGAAAATAATCAATTAAGTTCAAATTATGTCTTTTTTTTCTAATTAAATTATGTTTTTAAGTTTTTCAAACACTTAATTAAATTGAAATTTGCTAGAACCAGAACTTATTTTTAAGCTTTATATAAAGGAACTAATACAAATTGCAGCATTTTCCTAAAAATAAGAATTTAAATTTGTATTCAAATTTAATTTTAATTGCAAGAATGATTTATAAGTATCACTATTTTAAAATTACTTTTCATCCTTTTTAGTAAATATGAAATTAGTAAAAATTAAAATGTTTTTAATATTAATTTATAAAAACTTTTAAAAACTGTCGAAATTTCTTAAGTAATTCTATATAGAATTGTGACTAAAAATAATTTTAATATTTAAAAAATAATTGAAATCAATTATAATTGCAGATTTAATTAATTTCTGCAATGAAAGTTTGCTTCAAAGTTGACATAAAATGTCAAAAAAAGTCAAGCAGATCAAGTTTAATGCAAATAAAAGTAATCAATTAAGTTCAATAAATGTTTATTTTTAAATGAATTAGTAGTTCAAACACTTAATTAAATTGAAATTTGTTTGCTAGAACCAGAACTTATTTTTAAGTTTTATATAAAAGAACTAATACAAATTGCAGCATTTTCTTAATAATAAAAATTTAAATTTGAATTAAAATTTAATTTCAATTGAAAGAATGATTTATAACTATTTTAAAGTGATAGTTATAAATCATGACTTTGATGAACGGTGCAAATCGTATGAATAGTGTGAGCAGTGATATTAGCACCATCAATAATATCATCCTTATATCTTTCTCTCTCTTGACCCCAAGTTTGGTTTTTTTGATTAAACCAGCAACATTTATATGCATCTTATATTTATATGCAACATTTTATATGATATTTCGATCTTCCAGGAGCAGTTCTTCGATATTTCGATGTCCCAGGCGCGACATTCTTTTATTATTTTTTTC
This sequence comes from Brugia malayi, assembly GCF_000002995.4. Classification (NCBI taxonomy): domain Eukaryota; kingdom Metazoa; phylum Nematoda; class Chromadorea; order Rhabditida; family Onchocercidae; genus Brugia; species Brugia malayi. The sequence continues at coordinate 27,825 of NW_025062338.1, forward strand.
TTCCATTAATTCCATTCCTTTAGGCATATTATTTGAGTTTGGTGTAGGTGAAAAAGGTGGGAATAGAGATATTTGGAGGATTATGTTAGGAAGGCTATATAGATCGGTCGTGTATGTGTGTGTGTGTGTGTTTGTGTGTGTATGTGTATGTGTGTATGTGTATGTGTGTATGTGTGTGTATTTGTGTGTGTGTTTATGTTTATCGTCAGGATGAACTTAGCTGATGCGAAAAGGAGAAGGATGAAGGGTTACTGTACGTATTTTTCATCTGTCACCAACAAAATGACATACTCGTTTCGATTTTTTTCCATTTCTCTGTCACACACATACCTAACAAACATTTTAAGTGATGTCGTGTGTCTACCTCTTTAATAGGTTTTCTCATTCACTTTACGCATTGATTGCATCATCTCCTTTTGTTGAGGTATCCATGACCACAGATTTTATAAATAGCGACGTTTTTGAACATTTTTCACCTTCTTTACAATTTGAAAAATATCTTCAAAGATTTAAAAAAAAAAATTTTTTTTTTTAATTTGGTTATGATATTTTTAGGAAAAAAATAGAGGATATCGGCAGAATGACAGCATTATCACAGGAAGAGATCTTACAAAGTACACGTACAGTTTTACAGGGTTTGGAAGCACTGAAGGATGAGCATGAATCGATCAAGGTAAATAGACAAATATTCCGATGATTTTCTGAAAAAGCGATCTTAGAATTCGTTTACTTTTCTAAACAATAGTTAGCATTACAGGGTACATTGGTGAGTAGTATTCAAGGATTGCATGCTGATGAGTCGGCACTTATTGAGGAAAAGACACATATTGTGGACAAAAATTTGGAAATGTTACGCTTAGGCATCGAAGAAGCTCAGGTTAGAATTTAGTTTTTTTTTTTTAACAAAAAATAATATTTTTCTTTTTTATTCTTTATATCTACCAGCAGTAAGTCAGTAAAAGTTCGGGATTAATTTTATTAAAAATAATTTAGGTTATGATGGCATTAGCTGGTCATCTACAAACAGTAGAAGCCGAGAAACAGAAGTTGAAAGCGCAAGTACGAAGACTTTGTCAAGAGAATGCATGGCTTCGAGATGAATTAAATTCAACGCAGCAAAAGCTGCAAGCCACTGGACAGGTTTGTTGACATCGATTAAAGGACGAAAAAAAAAATTCCTTTTTTACGATTTTTTCTAATTTTTGAGCTTTTCTCTGGCAAATTTTTAACAATAATTAAATTACAGCAAGTAGCACAATTGGAAGAGGAAAAAAAGCACTTAGAATATATGAATTCGATCAAGAAATATGATGACCAACAGGTTACTGCATTTTGGTTTCTTATAATTTACGCAGCAATATTGAGTCTTCTATAAATAAGTATTAGAAAAGCATGTTATATGTTCGATATATAAAAATCTGTTAATATGATAGTCGTTTGTAAGCAATTATTTCTTTAGATAAATAGCTAAGAAATCAAGTTGATAAGTAATTTTGCTGATAATGCGGTATTCAGTAATGCAAGGAATTGGAAATTTTAAAAACTGCACAATGTTAAGCATTTAGCAAAATTTTGCTTTTAAAATGTTTCTTAGTTAGAAAATCCTTGAATCTGTGTTTAATGTTAAAAATATAATCTAAATTGTTAGATGAATTCAGGAAAATGACAAAACCATGGATCAGAACGACAATCGTAATGACAACACTCTTCAGGATTTAGGTTTTGGTCCAGAAGAAGACGAGGAAATAAGTGGTAATGCACATTTTTGTTATTTGCTTTCGTTACTAATCAATCCATTTAGTTATCAAGCTTTATCATTATTTTTTCACACATTCCTTATGAATACTTAGTTATACTCTGTATGCATTAGAAACTTACTAAAATTATGTCTTAATCTGATTTCCAGTTATACATTTTATTACTATTGTTTATAAGCTGTACTGTTATAATTTAGTTAATGAATAGAACAGCGATAGAATAAGTTGAGTTATAGGACACATGTCTGGGCAATTTGCACATCCCACACCTGCTCATTCGATGGCAGCAAGTGCATCTGCTGGCTATGAAATTCCAGCTCGTCTTCGAACTCTGCACAATTTGGTAGATATTTTTTAAATTAATTCCAACAGTTTTTCGAAATGATCATTGAGCTATTGATTTGCTAATAATTTTATAGGTAATACAATATGCATCACAAGGACGGTATGAAGTAGCAGTACCTCTTTGTAAGCAAGCTCTGGAAGATTTAGAGAAGACTAGTGGGCACGATCATCCAGATGTCGCAACTATGCTTAATATTCTAGCTCTTGTTTACCGGTAATTCTTTTAATTAGCAAAAGACAGGATGTTATTGACTATTAATATGGTTTTGGTTAAAATAATTATTTCCATTAAAGTTATTTGTGAAATAAAAACGTTTGAATTGTTTTCCCAGATTGATTTAGATTATTTCGCAAAAGATATCATGGGAAATATTTATAAGAATTTTAGATCTTAACATAAAAGTGCAGAATAAATGGTAGATAATTTTGAAAAGATGTATGTCTGTCTAATATTTTAATATATGTTTTCTCGTTATAACTAGATTCAATATTTTTCCTTTTTAGTGATCAAAACAAATATAAGGAGGCAGCTAACTTATTAAACGAAATGCTTCGTTTAGATGCTTCGTTTAGTAAGTTAGCTGCCTCCTTACATTACGTGAAAAATGTCTTGGTGAAAATCATCCCGCTGTTGCGGCAACACTCAATAATCTGGCAGTGTTATATGGGAAACGGGGTAAATATAAGGATGCAGAACCACTTTTTAAGAGAGCTTTGGAAATCCGAGAAAATGTTCGTTTTGTAATTGGGATTTCAAATTTTTTTTTTTCGAAAAAATCTAAGATTTCATCATAAATGTAGAACCTTTTTGCGAAATGCCAGGATGTGGCTAGTA
>NW_025062339.1:0-30815 GCF_000002995.4 Brugia malayi
AATTTGACTTTGGCATACAAATAATATTGGACTTAGATAATCACTGTGCGTATAATTAATTTTTCATGTGCCTTTCATGCTTTATCTTTTTTTTCAAAAATAAATGAAAATTCAAATCTTTTCTTTAAAATTTTTGTAAAGATTCCATTTTTTTTATAATAATGAATTTCTGTTAATTTTTTTAAGTTTTAAAAGTTACTCATTTATTTCTAACCAATTTCACATGAGACATTTTCGATTTCATGTCTCGTTTTAAATGCTCTTTAATTTGAAAATGATTATAATTCCTTTAGCCAAGATCGAAAATACAATGAAGATTTTTAGCAATTCATAAATTCGAGAATATTATGTTTGCAGTGAAGTGCTTATACTTAAAAATAAAACATTTATACCATTCTATTGATACCCCACATGGGTTTTTGTCTTAGATTACGCATTTTTCTATCAACAATTACCATTTAAAGTTCGATCTAATGTTTATTTACTTTGTTAGAGTATCAATTTATACCGTATAATAGTTTTTTGCTTAAAATACTCAAATACTGAAAATTTGTTTCCCACTCACATCAAAATTTTTACAATATTGATTGAAGATTTCTAATTAATACAATTTCCGATTTGTTGCTCTCATTCAATGAAGTATCTTAATTATTTCAATAAAAATCATATATAATTTAAGATGCTAGGCCTCATTTTACATCTTAACATATGTTGTCATGAAAGGTTGTCTGGTTGATACTGAATAGCTGCAATACAGTAGGAAGATTAATAAACCTTTATTTTTCTAGAACGTAATGTTAACAGACCGAGCAATAAAAAAGTGAAGAAATTTATAAAACAAGACCGGACGGATTGAAATTGGTTAACCAGTAGTAATCACCTTAAAGACAAATAATAATTGTAATTTTTAGATTGAATTTTATATGAGTGGTAATTGGGCGTGTCTAAGATAATGTGAAGAATCTGAAATGTTCATGAGAATTAAGAATTTATGATATGAGATTACATGTGTAATAAACCAAAAAACTAGATTTAAAGAGAGATAATTTAAGATACTGTAAGATTGTTTTACAATGTCTGAAGAGTCGGAAGTGTCTAAAAAATTGAGAATTTACAGTGTGAGAACTGAACGTATCTATGATGAAAATCACATGAAATTAGATTTATGCAGAGATAATTTTATGATATTATGGGATTATTTTTAGATAGGAGTTTTCGCGATGTTATAATTCGCGACATATGTCGCATAAAATTTTCTTATTTTGTTCCAGCGCTATGAGTAACACACAAAACGATGAATCAGTGTTCATAAAATTGACATTAATTCTAATTTCAGTTAATTAATTAAGATCAAAAATTTTAAAAACTAATTCTACTTCTAAAAAAAAAAAAAAATTTTCAGATATTTTTTAATTCTAAAAAAAAAAATTCTTAAAAAAATTTCTGATATTTTGATAATTTTGCCTATGTATAAAGTTAAACCATAATTTTGTGCATATATCTCAAATAAGATGAAGGATTTTATTGTATTATTCTAAAAGAGAGAAAGAGAGATAAAAAAAGAGAGGTGAAATTTTTGATGTCGAGAAGATTGAAGCCACTGTCCACTAAGGAAAAGAATAATTCAACAACAATAATTGTGAAATATCACAGCGATACACGGAAATACGTAGAGGAAGAAATTCAGGATTGAAATTATAAATGTCAAACGACCAATATTCCATCTTCTCTTTAAATTGCAACAATTTGAAGTCATTTCATACGCATATTATCATCGTTCAGTAATATAATTTTCGTAAATTTGATTAATAACTAATCACTAAGTGGTATTAAAATTTCTCGCTGATATGAGAATATATTTCTGTAATACTCTGTCTTCCAAATCTTTGTTCCTTTGTTACATTCAATTTAAAATTAAGTGAAAACTTCATGATATAGATTAAGCTGATATCTCCATATCAGTGATCAGTTTTGATCCATTCCTGCAAATGTGTTAACTGAAATTTCTTAATATTGAAAGATTATTTCATCCGTACAAGAAGTAGCATAAGTTTAATTTTCGTGTCACATTTTCTTCATCATATCATATGTACCATGTCACAGTTTAACTATTATATGCTACATTTCATAGCAAAGTATGGGATTTCATCAAATAAAATGTAAACTTGTATACTTTTGAATAAAAACATAATTAAAATGTCTTCAATTTTCTTGCTTGAAATAGCAATTATTTTTATTGAAAATGTAATAAAAATTATTCCTAATATCTTTAAGTTATTACGGTTAACTCTTTAAAATTTTACAAGTTCATCATCGTTTCTAATTATTTGTGAAATTTTTTTTGCCGCTGCTTTTTTAGAATTTTAAAAATCTAGTTTTAGAACAAAGCAGATTTTGATAGAGTAAAACTAAAATTAGAAGTTTTAGATACTTACAAAGTGCAAAGCAGTTATGTAGTGATCGAATCACTCTAACATGAAATAAAGTGTAGAAGTTTTGTTGAATCAATACAACCAAGCAACCAATCCAAAGGTTTGTCAACATTGAATTGATTACATATCCTTTTATTGTCACATAAATGTCTTTCGATTTTATTTTACTTCACTGATTTATTGTTTGTGGTCAGTTAAAGTTAGATAGGAAGAAGCAATCAGAAAACTTTTAGTTCAGATCAAAAGAGAATAATAAACTCAAATATTTTCTTTTAATAATGGAATTTTTGCTAAAACCATCGTTTTAAGACTTTCATTTGCAATAACTATAATCGTTCTATTCAAAAAATTTCATTTAAAATATTAATATAGCTAATTGACTGTCACATATTATATTTAAAAGTTTTCAGTAGAAACATCAAAGATTGTTTTTCTTTTGCTATTGCAGCAAAAAAATAAAATTAAATAAACCTTTTTTTCGTGCACCACGAATAAAACTTAATCAAATTAAATAAACGTCAAATAAACTTTTTTTGATATAAATTCAACAATTTTAAGAACAACTTAAATAAGATAAAAATTGTAACCATTCTATTGTTTTTATATGTAAGTAATAAATAAGTAAGCTTCTAATTATCATTTTAATATTAATTTCATAATTGAGAACTTTGAGAATGAATTATGATACGTTAATGTATGACATAATTTGAATTAGGAAAAATATTGGTAAAGCAAGTTTGAAATAATAATCAATATGTTTGAGCATTTGTATTATTTAAATGATGCTTGTGATGATTGGCTGGTTGGTTTGGTTGGTTGGTAACGAATTGTGTTGTTTACAAAAGCGGAGAGTTGGGTCTCGAATGAAATGATTCAATTTTGCATTGAACGGAGTGCTTGTCCTTTGCTATTTTCTACTCATCCTCAATTCTCTGCTAGAAATTTATTAAAAATTTATGAATTTTTCAATTTTTTCCCTTTAAATGCTAGCAATCATCATCGGTTGCAATGATACCACTTCAAAATTCCCTTTCCTATCATCCATTACACTACATATGCATAATTAAACTTTCAAAAATATTGAAGAAATTTTTATTTTGTACAGTTTTTGCACAAATAAATGATCAAATAAGCCATTCACTAATCACTGATAAGCTAGAGCGGTCGTTAATAGTAAAATTAGAAAGATAAGAAATGACGCAATACGACTAAATTCTTTGATCGTACATATCCATCAGACCTTCAAGTTCACTTTTCCACTATGCGTTCTATTGTAAATTGATTTAATTATAGTTGATTTCGATTCATTTATTCATATTTTTCATTACAAATTTGCTTTCATTTCTTCGAGATGAATTCATATCATTTAAAGTGGTATTTAATTCATAGAAGTAGTTTACTAATTGCTAGGCATTAACGTCTTTTTTGTTTAAAGTTAAATAATTGTGTCATTTTCAGGTTTTAAAAACTTATTGTGTTTAAATTGATTTCTATCGTTCCTATTTCTCTCATTTTGTTTGCCATTTCTTTTCATTCTGTTTATAATCATGAATTCAATCGATTAATTTAATACGAAGCTACATGAAACTGGATACAAAAAGTCCAGCTTAGCTTATTTATGAGGCCAGTTGTCAGTCACAATTTCTTGTTTATACCTCATAACCCTCCTCAATTTTCTTTTTTTTTTTTCACTTTTTAAAACAGCTTTTTTTCTATATTTAATAATTTAACACTATTTTTAGACAACTTCTGATAGCTACAAAATATTTGTCTAAATTGCTTCCATAATACAACCAGTTTTTTAAAATCGATTTTATTTTCATCAGTGATATCATTACTGAATGTAATTGAATGGTATCTAGAAATTTATTATTCCTCAAAAGCTTAAATTAAATGCCTAAAAAACAAGAAGTGAAACAATCATTCAATAAAAAAAAAGTTCATTAATATTTCAATTAATTCCACGACCAAAAAAAGATATATTTTTAGGATAGTTTTTTTTTTTTTATAAATTTTAAAAGTTGTAAAAGAAAAAGTTCTTTGAAAAAAAATACGTGCAGCAAAATTGTTGCATTTCTATAACGGAGATGAATTTTCTTTTTCTTCCGGAAACCAAAATTTGTATTAGCATTGACCTATCAGTTTTATTTTTTATTTAATTTTTTCATCATAGATGCATGTTATAATACCTTGCCTGTTCTACAGATTTTTCAAAAACTCATCATAAAATGTTATCTTGGGCTAAATAGCTATGCCAGTTGCTGTTCATTAATTATTTCGTTTGATCATTATTATTCAAATTTGTAATATAGAACTTGTAGTTGCATGCTTACTGCTGATCTTAACCATGTCGCGGATTTTAGCATCGCGAAGCACTAAATGAATGTTAACAATGCTTAATATAGCAATCCACTGATATCTTTTACAATTCATTGTAATGGTTTAACTGACCTTTGACCTTATATCAATTCATATACAATGAGCATCTATCATGTAATGTCTATTGCAACTCATAGCCACTTATCATAAATAATGTCTAGACAACTCATTGTACTTTCTTTCGTGATATCCATTTTTAAACTTATTGTTAAAGTTACTTACTATCATCCTTTGTACAAGAATGTTAATTATAAACCACTCCACATCTTAACACATATCATGTAAGATAATTGCTATATAAAGATCACCTTTTTTAAAAGATTTAGTATATGTGTAATTTGTCGCCAAGGACCGACGATTCCAATTTCAGTTGTTCTCTATCAACGTATTGTCCTATTACTTCTGCTAATAAAGAACTTGGATTATATTTCTGTTACTTCACTCATTTACATTTACATTTACTTACAAGACAATCTCCCTGCGATCAAACACCTCTCCCAATATTAATAATTAAACAATCAAATCCTTCCACGACAAACCAAGGCTCTCACATCTGAATTTCCAACAATATATATAATAAAAATTAAACAAATAAAATAGGTTGAATTTCTTAAATTTAATTAAATTTAAAGTATTATTTACTAATTATTAGATTATGTTTTATGTGCATAAAGTAATCGCAGAGAAGAAAATTCCCGGTATGAGCATCTGGTGAATCATGAAAATGATGTTCTCAATAGCTTTTCATAAATTTATTAATTTATTCTTTAAATAACATACAAAGGTGCTTATGCGATTCAAATTACAGAAAAACATTCAATTAGCATTAAAATATTTCCAGTGATTAATTTTTTTCCCAAACTTGTCCTTCAAGTTAATTTATAAACATTGAAGTTGACTTCTAATCTTTGCTGTTTCGTTTTTTATTAATTTAAAGTTAAGATGAACAAATCAGAAGTTACACAAAAACATTTCACATAGCCATACAATAAAGCATGCTTTTAAATAGATTTCATTAGTAACACAACTTTTCGAGGAATGTTTCTTTGTTTAGATAGACTTCGCAACTGCGATGAAAATTACGAACAAAAAAAAAAAAAATTGCGACAGAATTTTGGTCATTTTAAAATTAAAATGATAGTACAATTTATACAAGTCTTTATGCATCATATCATCAAATTTAATGTACCCAAAATTTGCAATCAAATTTTTGTGACAATAATTCGGAGGAAAATGGAAGGTTACTGGATGGGAAAGAAGAAATAAGTAACATTTGAATGAGCTATCGGATTGTTCGATTATAATGAAATATATGTGGTAATTTCTAGTCAATTTTGATATGACATGCAATGATGCAAGAAAGAGGGAAGAGAAGATTGCGCCAAATAAAGATGTGTGGAAGGAAAGAAGTGTGGGAGTGACTTCTTTCATTTGCATATTTCCATCTGGGCTGGCCAGTTTTCTGTCATTTCATAAATACCAATGCGATACTTTGTCATATCTATTCGAAATATATGATTTATTCCTACTAATCAGTGATGGATGAAATATCCTAAAGCGCAGAAATTACTTCGTTCGACTCAATTTCACTTCCTTTAGCATTTCGTCTACACTTCTCTCTTCTAATTTCATTTCATTCCTTCTCATTTTACAATGAATAATTTCATACAAAAAAAAGGTTATATTTTATTTATACCTTTTTTCTCTTTCATTTTTTGAATTTCATAAATTTTTAATAGCTAAAATCTCTATACTTCAAACAAAATGAATTATAAACGATGTGAGTACAACGATATGAACAGATGAATGTTTAGGTGCTAATCAAAATTAAAAAATCATTTCATTTTATCTATTGGTTCATTAAACTGTGATATTTGTTTTAAAATTGTTGGTTATCTTTTGTTTGTAATTACAGTCTAAAATATTTTATCATATCAGTTTAATGGAATAAAATTAGGAATAAAATTAAATCGTTAGTCATCGGAAATTTTCTCAAATTAAGTCTAACTTACTTGCAATTTTTAATAAGGATAGTGCTAAAAATAAAATTCTACAATATTTTGATAATACAAATATTTTTTAATAAGCAATATTTTTAATAATATAATATAGAGAATAAGTCTATGATAATTACTACATGACAGCTTATTGATGTACAAAAATCTTCTTTAAAGGTTATCAAGAATTGTCAGATACTAAGATATAAACTTTTTTGAAATTTCAATATAATCATCTCTCCTCTCTTAACATTATTTATACCGTTATTTCTAAACAATTTCTCATTTTCAAATTATACTATAACAGTGACGTGAAATGTAATAAATATGATTTGAGAAAATAAAAATGGATGCAAAATGTCATTAATTCCTCTTTTTTTGTCGCTATTAGCGTATCCTTGAAATAAAATTCTCTTTTTGTATGAATCATTAGAAATGAATCGTTGAAAATCTGATGACATCGTTATTTGTCTATGAGAAATAGTCAAAAGTAAAATCTTTAAATGATAATTCACTTATCGTATTGCTACAGTGATAAAATTGGTTAATTTGTGAAATGATACTGATAAGTAGTAATCAAAAATGTTCCAAGTAAATTATAATACGATTTTTATTGTTTATATTAGTATGAATCATCCATTAGAAGTTGATCAACGAAATGATTCGCTGGTTTGCTTTTTTTTCGATGTTAGAAAGATATAAATTATTCTTGTGATTAATAATCCTTAGTCATTTTATAAAATTACAATGATTTAAAACTTTCTTATTAAAATTCTTTTTTAATGCAAATAAACATTCATGTATTTCATATACATCACTCTGTGCGTCTACATTTTTCATTCCTCTTTTTTTTCTCTTTCTGATTTGTGAAATTTACCGATTATTCACTTACTTTTGAATCTTTTAAAAATCGTTTTTGACTTCCCTATAAATAACAGTATTTCAAATTTTGCCATTTTCAATGAGCCATAAAATTTGGCAAATTAGTTTTATTTATTCAAAGAGGGTATCACATAACTGTGCACATACAAATTGGTTAAATTAAATTTTTTGTTACAGGAATTGATTTACTTCAAATTATTATAGGAATGGCTTCAGAAGGACTATGAAAAGGATGTCTTACATTCCATGTCTTACACAAAAGAAATTTAGCAATGCAAAATATTTGAGATTATAAAATTCTGCAAATCTTATTCTATCATAAGTTAAATCATTGTTTTTTTCTCATGTTCTAAGAGTTCTTAGAAACATTGTAAAAAAAAAGAATCATTTCAAACTTTATCACTCATATCTTTCTTGAAATTATACTTGTTTGATAGAAAAAAAAATTTAATATCTACAAATTTATTTGTGAAAAGAGTAAAATGTGAATTATCGGCTCTGCAAACATCCATTAAAAGTAGATTCGAAATATTAATACTGAAACAATTACTGCTTTAATTTGTACTAACGCTTTTTTCCTTGCATTTTAAAAATTATTTGAGCAAAATTCTTGAAAAAAAAACTTCAACAGATTGGAAAAGCAAATTTATTTAGTGAAATCATTGATAATTAGTAGGATTTTAGGATATTTCATTGTTGTAATTTTTTTTGTTTACAAACTTTTGCAAAATAAACTATTGTCATTTTTCCTGATGATTATTGATGACATGTAATGAAACAAAAGTAAACTATCTTTGTTAAGATTTGCTGAAGAAAACGATACTGTCGAAAAAAATATTATTCGACCACTCGTTTTAAAAAAAAGAAACATCCAAATTAAAAAGAAAAAACAGTATTTGAAATTGTGCGTATTTATGCATGAGTTTAAAAAAAAAGAAATGCAAAGTACTGTTATTACTTATGTTGTATACAATATACAAATGTTAAAGGATTTAAAAAATATAAAAAAAAAATATTTGATTCCAGAAATTATTCCGGAAATTACTGACAGCACCTTATTGCTGTCCGAATGCTGCTCAATTTGCATATCGCTACTGTTACAAATTATTACCGTTACTTTATCTTGTACTACAGCTAGCTGTGCTAGTGCTAATTGCATCATTGGGAATGTCTGAAGTAAATAGCGCTACAGTATCCACTATTTTTAACAAGTACAACTGAAGCATCTGATGATGATTGGAATGATGATAAAACAGGTACAGTTGTGGTTACTTTACTGGTAAGTATTCTTTTTTTGATTTGAAATGAACAGATTGATTTTTTGGTGGTAAAATCTCTAAATTTTCACTTGATCATGATCATCATTATTACTTTCAATTAAGAGAAAGGACGAAAGATTTAGGCAAAAAAAGAAGTTTCAAAAATATTTTAAGAATACAAATTCAAGGCAGTTAATGCTAATGTTTTTCAAATTTTGTATTATATGACGGAGAAATTACCTTGTTACAAAAATAAGGTAAATCATATATCAGACGGACACTTAAAGCAAAATTTACTGTAGTGACCAGTAAAAGCAGTAATATGAAGCATCAATTCAAAGGAAATTTGTAATTTGTCATGACACGCAGTCATGGCGAATATCGGCCACAGTTTGAGGAATATCAACATGCTAAAAATTTGCCTTATTTACAACTTCTCAGTATCGAAGGATTTATTTAATTTCAATAATGTATAAAAATTATATGCAAACTTTCGTAGCCTTATTTTTATAATGATGAATAATGCACATTTTATCAATAATGGTTGCAATAACAAAACTTTCAGCATTTTTCTGCAGGAAACTGAAATTGAAAAAATTCATACAATTCATACCGTAATTTAAAATAATTTAAAATATTTTAAACTTCAATAGATTATGATAACAATAATTTACCATTATGAAAAGGATATAATACAACTGAATAATAATTGTTAAATGATGTTAATAAAACGAAAAGATTTGAGTCATTCATTGAAAATACAATCTTTTCTTCATCTTTTGAAAACAAAATTTCAAATAAAGGAAAAATCATATTTCATTAAAATAATAAAATAATGACTATGAGAAAAAAGTGAACGAAAACAATCCTGCAAAATAAACTAACTTTTTCATCCATGTCAGGATTCGTCGGTGGAAAACACATCCAAAAATGCAACAGAATCATGGATTGCTTGTAAGTCACTAAATCTGTTGCGGTCAATTCTGTAATGTTTTTAGCTTTTTGTAACAACACTGGCCATTCTTAAGAGATCCTCATAATCACTATCCGAATCGCCTCCAAATCCTGCAATCATTTTCTGCAAATGAAAACTAAACTGAAAAAATGTGAAAAAATCAGAATATCAACAATTAGAAATTTTTGTTTTTCCAATTTGCCGCGTCTACATCCTTCTGAATTAAGCGTTTGTAAGTGTACAGCTTGGAGGATAGTAATCCATTCACCAAATTATAACAAATAAATAGCTATTGAAAAGTCCATTGCTTTTCTAAGAATAACAAAATTTGAGATACGATCATGTTTAAGAATAGGATTTTTTTTTGGTGTAGATTTAGTACAAGAATATATTGGTGAATTTATTCATTCAATGCAAGAAGATAAGTTAAATTAGACAAAACTGATTAAATTAGGCGTCTCAAATGGAAACACAACAACATGATGATAGAATTTGACTTTTAGTAAGTTTACCAAGTTTTGATAACATTCACTCCAGAAATTTTGAGCAGATATCAATTTCGATGCAACCAAATGTTTGTATATTTCTTGCAATTTGTTGCGTTCTAAAATCTTCTTCTTTGCTTCTGGCTTTTTTATTTTATTGTACTTTAACGATTGTGTAACATTCTAAAAATAAATATGATAAGCATCGAGTTCATCAGTCAAAAAGTTTCGGCTGTTGTATAATCTAAAAGAAAGTATATGATTTAAAGTAAACCAGAGTACATTTACCTGGCTAACAATTTATCTATGATGTATAAGAGCCTGTTGCAACATTTCTTTTATCATATCGCGATCTTTAACATGCATCTGAAGAATATATGATACTCTTCTCACATGTAATATGGAAAACCTTCATACAAAAAAGTCTCATGAATTTGACAGATTAAACAAACAACTAGTAGACTAATAAGGTGCTGATGAATATATTTTAAAGAGACAGAATCATGAAACCATAGATGTTCATGCACAGTAGCTATTAATTCGAATTCCAAGTCTACCATGAATAAAAACAATCAAAACTTGCTTCCTTCAAAAGCGGGTTAACGAAAACAAGTGTTGCTTGTTCTTCATTATGCTTACATATCTGGAGCTGTGTTTTTGTTTTATTTAGTGGCGATATTCGTTGTCTTGGAATCCAGAAAGCATTCCATAAACAATGAAAAGGATGAAATATTGAGGTGTTGATAAATAACAAGGAAAATGCATAGTCTATATATATATATAAGCATATCTTGTATTTCAAATCCAATTTCGAAAATTTCAGAACAAAATTACGTTCTTTGCTTGGGTAAAAAAAAGGAAAATAAAAAAAAAAAAAAAAAAAAAAAAAGACACTAAAATTTTTAATCCTTTAAAGCAGCAACTTATTTAAATCCCGTAACTTATTCCTTCTGATTTGGTCTATCAGCTAACTTTCTTAGCTATTCGAAGTACTTCAATAACGCATCTCCAGAGAAATTCTTACCTCTAATATCGCTGAAAAGGACGACAAGTTTTTCAATTGAAGCGTTGTCCAACCATTCAACCCGATCTTCATAAACATAAAAGGTACTAATAGGTGATTTAGAAGCACCTGTCATACGATATTTCACATGTTCGACACGCAACAGTAAATCTTTGTTAGACATGGCTGATATCCTGAAGTCATTGCACAATGAAATTTTCACAAGTTTATAGAAGTATGATTTTTACGGATGTAATAAAATACATAGCGCATGATATAGTGAGTAACATGTTTAAAAAAATATGAGTGCAAGGTGAGTAGATATCTGGAATTCTGGAATCTGGAATCTGGAATGATGTACGTAGGAAGAATTGAAGATCTAGAATTAGCAAAAAGAAACACCACGAAATAAAAGGCAGCGGAGGAACTACTGTAAGAAGGAAGTTCATAGACATCGAGGAATTTTACTCTTTCACAAAGAATCACAGATTAATAAAAAACCAAAAAAAAATATGTTGTAAAAGTAGCGAAAAAAAAAAAATATTACAAGGGAAGCAACTGAAAAAGAGAGAGGGAATGAGAATGATAGCAAAAGATCGGATAAAAAAGATGTGAAACAAACAAGATACAGCATGATAAAGTATGCGAAATAATACGCTACCAGACATCAAGAGACACGCTGAAATATCGCAATGATAATGATACTCTGCAGTGTGAAAATTTTAACCTCCCAGTTCACTGTTTTCATACCAAAATTCAAACTAATTTCTCATTATGATAATTATTTGGTAACATTTCAAATTTTAGCCATGATAAATTAAGATGGATGAACTTGATTTCCATTTTGTACATTTACACAGATTGAGAACGGTCGTTTTATTTGCTTAATTCGTTGGTATTTCATCACTTAAATTAATTGGTAGATTGAAATTGGCAATTTTTGCAGAGCTTGTTGTTTAATATTGATCCTTCGAAATATTTAATTTGTTTTTCTATTCAGCACATTCAAAATTTAACTTGTGTGTGGGATGCTAGATTAGGTCATGGTTACCATCAATAAATTTTAGTCACAATTTCTAATTTAAAGAAACCGTACTCCAAAAAGTCGAAATTGCTCATAAAGATAATTTGAAAAAAGATATTTTAATAAGCAGTCTAATTCACTTTATTGAGGTTCCTGTTCATTTATTGAGGATAGAAAGACGATAACTGTCGTCAGATCCTGTTCATTCTCTGTTACACTGAAAGATATCCATACAATTTATTCCTTTGAAAGTGTTCACCAGTTATACATCTTTTTCAGGATTTTTTTAAAATTTCAATTTAGTATTTTAAATCTACATCTTTTCTTTCCCATCTAGTTTAATTCCCTGTTATTTTATCATTTAAATTAAAAACAAGAGTTATGAGTAAAAAAAGTAATTATTTGTGAATAATAAAGCTTAGTTTGGTTGCTTCATATCTTCCATTCCATTAAAAAGAGTTCATTTGATTTGTCGAAGAGGAAAAAAAATCAAAAATTAATTTGAATGAAATTTAGTTTAAGTCAATCGTTTTTTTCTCTTATTATTTCCTTTTTTTTTTTTTTTTTTTTTTGGAATGTTAATAACTGTTAAAATTAGCTTTACACTTCTAGAATTCCAGGTTTTTGACAAAAGAGAGGAGATTCAAACAAATAATGTCTTCCAGAAAACTAAAAACTAAAAGAGCTCATAAGCTATCCGATGAATCCAATAAGAGCGCATTTGTTAAGGATACAATATTCTCAGCTCACTGTCTTGTATGAATCTTGAATGTTTAATAATATCACATATTCATCAGAAGATTTTTGCGTGATCTCTTTGTTGTGCTTTTTTACGTACGTAACATTATCACATCGTTTGATCAATGTATGACATGGGATGCCATTAGTCTTTTTTTTTTTTTTTTTTTATTAGCTTCTATCACTGATTAATTATGAGTGCTTAGACTTGTTGATAAAACTAATAGAAGTTAAATAGAAGTTCTAATTAATATGACGAGATTTGAAGTAGAGGAGAAAATATTAATCATTAAACTAATTCTGGATAATAATTTTCCGTAAAGTTTGGGATGATAATTGGAAACAAATAGAAGCGCTATCAGAAGAAAACCATTTGTCCAAGAAAAAAGAAGAAAACTACTTTTAATTTTGTTGCATACTATTGGCTTATTTAATTGTCATACAGGTGGAAAATTCAGCAGATAACATTGAGGCAATGATAAAACTGCTTAAATGTAATCAAAAATGTAATCAAATATCAGTAATAAGTCAAGAAAAAATGGATGCATCTGAGGAAAGGTTATATTATTTTCCACTATTTGCCATTAAGTCAGAAAATACCTGATTTACACTCTTCTTTTTTTAACTTCTTTTAATTTATTAATAAGTTCTGCGATAATTTTCAGTCTATGGAGTACATTTTTGCCTACCAGCCTCATTCATACCATTATCATAAAATTCTTTGCTTAAACACATCTTATTTATTTTGCTAATATAAAATGCTTGATAACCATCTATTAGTTCATCTTTCTTCAACAAATTTTTTCTTCTTCGATCGAATTATTACCTCTAGTTTTACAATATTCTTAATAATTAATCAAAATTTGCTTTAAATAACTGATATACTATTTGACTCATTAATTTGACACCAAGGATTAATGTTACATCATAGATTTTCGACATTATTTTTTCCTGTAGCGTTCAGATAATGTATTTATATGGAAAACATAGCAGAATCTGAATGATCTCGAACAGTGCATGCATATCATGTTTATCTCTTCAAATCTCTTCAAAAATGAGACTATTCTCTCTTTCTTTATGGAATTAAAAATTTAACTTCATATTAGGCCTCTAAATTTCAAAACAAAAAAAAAGAAACAATTTTATTCTTGTTCTCTTTAAAATACCGGAACGGAATTAAACAATGCAGAAATTAAAAATACTATTCAAAATCAAATTTACTCTGACATTGTCCAAATAGATTTTTTTCAGGTTAAGCACAGCTACAGAAAAAAATAAAAATTTATCAAGAAGACAAATTCATCATCAGAAGATGGCAGTGAATATTCCCTTTTCTTTTTTTGAATGAAAATTTAATTTTCCGAAAAAATTCTGCAATTTTGAATTTTGAATTTAAATTCCCTTACTTTTTCGAATTCATTGTCAAGAATGGTATAAAAGAACTCTAAAAAATTTAGGCGATAAATCGAAATTATGTTGAGTAACTTTTAAAAGTATTTGGTATTAGTGTCGGTCGTTCTCGTTATTTCAGGTTGAAGAACAGTCGAAAGATTGTAAGTAAATTAAACAAGAAAAATTATTTCTTATAAAAAGTGTGTTCCTTTCAAACTTTTTTCTTCTCCCAAAATTACAGAAAATTTTGAGTTTAATTTCAGATTTTGCTGATAGAATACATCTTAGGAAATCATTAACAGTGGATTCACACAGAAAATTAATGGTTTGTTCTTAAAAAACCAATTCAAAAGATCATTTATGCGGTCGATAGGTTTTTTAAAAACAGTCAATAGGATTTTTTTATTATATTTGTATTATTGAAGTGACTCTTAGATATATATTTATTTTTCTTTACTTTGGAATTTGGAGTAGTAATTTCTTTGGAACAACTTAAATACTTCAGTAAAAATCAGTAGAATTATAACTTTATTCCAGAAAAAAGGCATAAAATAATTAGTTGTATACAATGAAAATTCCTTCTATAATTATTTTATTGTCGTAAAAATGATTTGTTATCGCCGAACTTGAAATGCTGTGAATAGTTAATGAGTTAATAAGCAATCCCAATACTGTTTTCAATAACATATGATGCAAATTTTATGAGAATTTTTAATTTATACGACAAATTCAATTGAATGCAATTAGCCGATTTTGTTTCATATCGGTTAAAAAACCCAGTAGATTACTAATTAATTGACTATCCATCCATTCATATAATTGCGAATGAGTCATTGAAGGCTAAGCAACAAAATGCATTGCCAAAACTGCTGAAAATCACCGATGCAAAAGAAAGTATATTGTCGAATATGAAAGGTAAAATGGAAAGAGCAAGTGTATTCCTTGTTAATCTATGTAGAAGCATTTGAATAATTTTTCTTGGCATTATTAGTATAACAAATCTATTCGAGAATAAATAATGAGTAATTATAATAATAAGTAATTATAAGACTAAAAAAATTTTGCATTTTTTGAGTTGATCTCTCGTTTGCTCTACATTGATGCAATTCATAACTTTTTTTTTACACTCCATCTGTCATTATCCAGTTGATTACAAATAAGTTATTACTTATCTAAATGTTAACTTCATCAAAATTTGCAAATAAAATTCTCATATCTTACTGACAATTATCGTAATTTATAACTAGAAACAGTTTATAAAGAATGGCTTATTCTACGACTTAAAGCTGTACAAGCAAATAATTTAGTTAATAATGAAAATGAGGTGTATTTTCTGCAGAGCCCATAAGAATTCACACAGTGATGCGCGTGAATCAAACACGTAAGGGTGAAACATATTTGGAACACAAAATTGAGCTCCTGGGGAATGATGGAAAAATTCAAAAACGTGACCTTACGTTACTGCAACCAAAAAGAATGCATTTGCAGCCAGCTGAAGTGAGTTAGTGGTTGATTTATTTAATTGAAGTTGACATGGAGAAATATTTATTTCAAATAATTATTTTTTTAAATTACAACACTGAGAGTGATTGTGATGAAATGCTGGGTGCATAATAAAATGAAGTAATGAAATAAATGGAAACAAATTTGTATTGAATGTTTTAAGTGAATAGAATAAGCTTATTTTTAATTTCATAATAAAGTTTTATCAAATCAAACTTTTTAGTTAAGTAATCAGTTATTCCATACTAACATATAATGAGAAATAGAAACGTTAGCATTGATGTTTATGTCAAATATTTTGCAGAGTGATAAAAAATACAATCGACCAAAATGTAAGTTAACTTTATATGCTTCTGATGGATATTTACTCCTGATTAGAATGATGAAGATTACGCCGGAAGATAAAAATATCGCTATGAACATTGTGCACGAAGAAACTCGAATTTATGATAGTGATAATGTCAATGTCAATAGAGGTATTCTATATTTTATTATTTAAAATTGTTTCCCTTTTTTTTAAAAAAAAAAACAGTTTTTACATAAAATGGTTTGTTTATATCTTTCACTTCTGCAGATTTCCAAAAATACTGCTTAGAAGAGACGAATGTATTTAGACAAATGGACAGAAGAGTCTTTTTTATGAAATATTTTTAATGAAATGTAAATGAACAAGATTTGGACCGTCACAAAGTTGCAGACTGGATGAAGAAACTGATCTGATTTTAGTAATTTATTATAAAATACTGTTAGCTTTAGTACCGGAAGCTACCAGTACTACGAGAAAGACGAGGAAAACAAAAGCGATCCAGAAATTTTGTGATCCAACTTATGCAAAATGCTATAATAGGACAATACTAGCAAAAGATGCGAATTACAAAATGATTGATTTGATCGAATTAAGATGCAAGGAGAGTAGCAAAGAGCCAAATAAAGTAAGTCTTTTCAGACGCAGATGAAAACATTATAAAATTATCAAGTAAAATCTCTTACTGTTTCTTGCCTTACCGGAATGCTTTCTGCTCTCACTCCATTTATACTTACTTTATTTCTCTTGACTTTTCAAAACTTGGACATTTCTAATTTGATTTTAGCTTTAACTCTTAAAAGAGAAATGATACATATCGATGAATGAGAAGGTGAAAAATTATTTCCATTCAAACTATTTCGTATATGCAGAATTACTGTAAAATTACTATAATGAGAATGCAACATAGCATTACTGGAAATATATACTTAACAGAAATTAACTGCAACCTCTAATGGTCACCACAATAAGAAAGACATGAAATCAGCTGAAACTAAAAATTGCGACTTCAAACAATTAGTTGGTTATGGTGAAGGATTATTAACCATCGAAACTATTTTGGATTTATTAGCAGTGACGAAATTAAAGGTTTTAGTTATAACCTAATTCTAGAATTTCAAATGAACTATAATATGTATGATAACTCATTAATTTTCTAGAAATTTTCTATATAAATATTTACAATTATAAATGAGGACATAAAAAAAATTCAGAATGTTTAAATTTCTCTATTTTTCTGGACAAATCATATGCATGGCATGAAATGCGTGATTACAGCACTAATATTTGTGAAAGTTATCCCGGATCTTTATTTTCTAGGTTTAACTTTTCAATTCCAAAATCATATCATATCAAAATATGTCTAATTCATGACTAATTCATGAAATTTTCTCTAACTAATCTCTTCATCGATATGACCTAGTTAGTTCATTGTTTAAAATGCTCACGAGTAAACCTATGATATATTTATCAAATTTTTAAAATTTTTTTTCAAATTCTGGTCAATGATGGTATGCTATTTCAGTGGAAGAAGTTAAATTCATAATTTCATATCTAAATTCATCGAAGGAAAGCAATTATAATGCAACTTATTTCGCACTTTCAATTGTCAAATTACGCAGATTTTTGTCATTACCCATCTCTTTTTATTCTCAAATATAAGAAATAACAAAATTGAGTAATTAAACCGAATTTAGTGAAATGTCCATACTTAATTTTCTTACATCTAAATTTTTAGTTATTTTCCACCATCATGGAAGCTACCAGAACATTTAAAAATCACAGCACCACAACAAGCAAATTTGAAAAGCGATAGGCGAAATGACAATTCTCCTCCAAAATCCGGTTAAAGATGTTTATTCCCATAAATCTACTGCATTTTAAGATCTGAGAACTGTTTAGTAACAGAAAAACAATAATCATTTAATAAAGGTATATTATAATGAGAGACGATGCTGGCATTAACAACAATACTAATAATGCAAGCCTTAGATTTTGAAGCTATTATTAGAAAAAGCAATCTACGAAAGCAGTTTTTATCTTCCTTTCATTTTCATTATAATTTTATAAAGAAGCTGGTATAAAATACAGCTATTATTTTACAACAACTGTACATTGTTTTCACTGCTATCCTATTTCATTCATCAAATTTGTGCTTGTAGGAACCAAATGAAATAATTTTTTAATGTGATTTTGTTTTCTATGAATTTTATGAATCCTAAATTTCAAATCTTAAAATCTCATTTGATATCTCGTTAATTTGTAGGATTAAGTGACACATCAGCTGGTGGTGGTAGCGAATCAGATGGTAAGTATTCCACGAAATTGTAATAACATCAAAAAAGCTATCACTAACGATATTATTCTGAATGATATTGCAGATCATTCACCATATCTGCCTGCTAACCATGATTCCAGGTTGCTTTTTTTCTATTTTAATTTGCATTTCTTCTGAATGTGCTATTAACTTAGTATTCAGAGTAATCAAGCAATACATACGAAATTGATTTTGTTTTAGCTCAGATAAAGGCATTCATGAAAGTAATCCACCCACTGCTGTTTGTAAAGCTTCACTAGTGAACATTGCTGCTTCACCTAAAAATGGTATTTTTGTATTAATTGTACAAATCATTTTAGAATCGCTCTTTAATTCTGTAAGAATAACTTTTAAACACTTTTTACTCTTAGAAAGCCTACAACAAGTGCTTCAATTTATAGCATAATTTCTGCTTCATGATTGTCAGGACTGGTATATTTTCATTCTGCTTATTTTACCCTTTTGTTTCCTAATTGTATAAAGTTTTTTCTTTTTCACCAAATGTTTTTTTTTTTTTTCTTGATTCTGAAATCACCAATTATTTCAAAAGAGACCTTATTTCTTAGGTTTGTTACGCTCACATCAATATCCGGATGACATCTGCTGCCTCAAATCAGCTAATATCTGGAGGAAGCTACCACCAAGATTGCCAGAAATCATGTTCTTTTTATAAAGATATTTGTGTGATTGCAAAACACTAAATATTGTTTAATTTAATTATGAGTCAAAAGGAATGTGTATCTTTTTTGAAATCAAATGAAGATAAGGAAAAGTTACGAAGTTATAGCAAATAACAAATATTAGAGGAATGTATAAATGTTTTTCAAGAAATTTTTTAAGCAAGATTTTTAATTTCACCTCAGAAGTCTTCAATGAGTTTGAATATTCTAGTCAAAATTTGAAATTAAATTTGATAAGTTATATTTTAGGACAGTGAAAAAACCAGGACCAAAGCCACTTAAATCGAAATCATTTGAATCTCCAAGGCGTATTTTTCATACATCAGATGAAAGCACCCAATCAGATTTTAGCACAGAGATGATTTCGCCAAAGGCACTGCCAGTGAGTTCTACGGAATAATGAATTCTTCGAAATGTTATGTGCAAATGACAATATAAAATGTAATGATTGGTAACTGATAGCTAGTTTTTCCTTTTGCTAAAAAGATTATTTGTGCATCAATAATTAGCTTTTATCATTTTTTTTAGCTTATAAATTGTTTTTCCTACTTTTTTTCTTTGTTCTCTTATATTTTGCAGATGGCCAATACAGAATCTGGAAATGATACAAATAAAATTACCATTTTCTTATCCGACAAAAATGGATTAAATGTAGTTTATCATTAAATAACTTTTTTCTAAGCGTCTGTTTCATTGCTGCGAATCATTGACAATTTTGTCACACAAAAATTCTGCTTGCTCATTTTGTTCTTGAGTGGATTTTCGAGAAATTGCGATTTATCTGATGGACATTTATTAGTGATAGATATGGTGAAACCGTTTGATATTAACAATTCATATCATTTGCAGGTGGCAGTAACAGCTGATATTGGCATGAAGCTTATCAATGAAGATGGGTCAAAAAAAAGAATTAAATGTATTAAAAAGCAAAAAATTTGTGTCGATGACCAAGTTTTTTATGAAGATTGACTTTTTGCAAATTTTCAAATTTTGTATTTTTTTTTTAACAATCAAGAACTAACTTTCATTCAAAAAAAGCAAAAAGCAGCATTAATGCACTAGCATTAATCAACTAAACTATCAAAAGTGGAAATGATAAAAAACTGACTATACTGTGATTCCATTTACTGAAAATCAATAGAATTTTTAAAGGTTTCAATGAAATCGAATTTGATTAAATCAACAGTTCATTTCAATCCAATCACATCAACAATATACCATTTCTATGTAGTCATTGTTTCGTTCAACCATTGATCAGATTGCTGTAGAATTGAGTCAGATTAGAATTCATAATATTCATAGATGCTCATTTTCAATCAAGGGTACTGATTGATGCATGTATGGTATGGAGAGATGTTCAAAGGAAGAAAGTAATTCGAATTACAATTAAACTTTATAAACAAAATGGAATAACAATTTGTCTGTCCATTTATATGGCCGATTTTAAACTGAGCTTTAGAAATGAATTATCTAGAGATTTAATTTATTTCGATGATACTTTAGATTAAATGTATGTCGTCCTGAAACTATTCAGAAATAAAGTCTTTTTTTTGATAAACTAGTCAACTTTTTTTTTTCAAGAAAACTAGAGAATTTTTTGTCCATATCTATCTCTCGATGCTGTCACAAACGTCTGTCATTTTAAAATTTGTATTGGTAAAGGAAATTGGTGAAAATTTCATTAGTAGAATTCACTGTTCAATATCTCATATATCTCAATTCAATATCTCATATTTCGTGGAAGAATGTATTTCTAACCGAATATAAAAGCATACCTCTAGTTCATAATATACATGTTCATCATCTTTACAAAACCGATCTCAAGCGTCAATTGTTTTGAGATCCTCTACTTCCGATTTACTTTCCAAATCTAGCCCCAAAGCTTCATCCATATCAATTGAATTGCATTCCACTGCTTTGTCTTAGTCGACCACGCTTGATGGTTGCCAATCCGACTCCGGACTGCAAAAAAAATGAGTAAGATATTAGCTTACAATTAAAGAACTTGAAAGTGGAGGAAATTATTTTTACCTGATATTTCGGTTTTATGCCACAATACAGATATAAGCTTTGTTTAAGGAATTTCCTTTAAGGAAGTTTAAAATAATGCGTTGGAAATGAAAGCTAAATAAATATCTGTTATCTTGACTGCCATAACCAGAACTGTAAATGCCCTATTGATACGAAACGATCTATAACTGTAAATGCCCTATTGATACGAAACGATCTATGGACGTGTGTATATCAGTTTATGATTGGATCTCGGTCCGTGATAAACAACAGTCTGAACCAATGGGCGACTATATGAAATCCATGGATTTGTACGTATATTCTGAAAAATCACTGTGAAAAATTGAAAAGATAAACTAGCGCCTGAAAAAGAAACAGCAAGCAATTGTCTGATAAAATCGGTCCAGTTGAAATTATTTGAAATTAAATCGGGTTAAGTGAGACTAGGTCGGATTACTCCAGTTCTATTTATTGGCCTATTATTCCACGTATAATTGATAAACTTTATAAGTTAGGTACAAGGCTAGCTCAAGGAGATCAATAGGTTTTACTCATTACTCATAAATGAGATCTATCCAGAGATACTTTTCGCCCAGAACTAGTTGGTGTAGAGAATGACTTTAAGAAAGATGTGGCAAGCTTGGAATTGTCGTGACACGAGTGAGTTACTATTTCTTGCTTGTTCCAAGAAAAGGCATTATTGCTGCAATGGAAGGAAATTGAAATAAAGTAACTGAGTAAATAAAAATGTTATAAGTATTGCGATTACATATAATTTCTATTAATTTAACTCGTCTCACAACTAGGAATTCATAACAGGATACTGGACTATCTCAGGTTATAACACAGAACGCATTGTAGTTAAGTCCTAGAAAGTGAAATGATGTTTCTGCTTACAATACGCAAATTGTAAGTTATAAGCTATAAATTCTGTAGTCGGCGAGAAGATCCAGACGTCGCAAAGGCAATTGTTCGAACCATGAGCTGAGACGCCGCATCAGACCAAATTCCGAATTATGGAAAAATGTTATAAATTGCCAATGAAAACAAACAAGTGTTGCTCTTACATTTGCTCTCTACAAAACGTACATTGAGTGCTCAAAGGAGTATGCAACTCTTCGACATTTCAATCTTAAAGCAACTATTCTTTTCTTTTTTTTTGGAAATATTGTCTTTTTATCTGGTTGAGAAGACGACTGAAATCTCTATAGAAATAACAATTCTTGGGATTGCAAAATCGTAATTAAATTTAACAATTTCTATAATTAAAGTTCTCTCTATGTTATAACATGAAAGCTTTGGACTTCGAAATCATAGGAGATACAACATTTCGACTTTTCGACCGAGGTAAATCAATCAATTCTTAATGGTTTCCTAATATAGAGTAGTGCATCCGGATATGAATGAATGAATCCATGGTTCGAAAAGTATAAATTGTAATTTATTCAACTTTTATGCTCCTTACCTCAAATTCAAAAATTGATAGAAATGATGTAGAAAATAAGAAGGCATCACACCGTTTCCTTCTCATGGAAATATAAACAGCGTTTCCTTTCCTCAACAAAAATTATTGACTAACCTTTCCTTTGCCGGTTGAAGGCTCGCAACAATAAAACTTGACATGTTCCCAGCTCGTGGTACCAATAAATTTTGTCGTGAAGGGTTATCTGGTTGATATTGAATAGTTGCAATACAGTAGGAAGATTAATAAACCTTTATTTTTCTTGAACGTAAAGTTAATAAATCGAGCAATAAAAAGAGAAGAAATATATAAAAAAAAACCGGTGGAATTGAAATTGGTTAACCGAGTGGTAATCGACCCTAAAGACAAATAATAATTGTAATTTTTTAGGATTGAATTTTATATGAGTGGTAATTGGGCGTGTCTAAGATAAAAATGTGAAGAATCGGAAATGTTCATGAGAATGGAGAATTTATGATATGAGATTACATATGTAATAAACCAAAAAAAAAAAAAAACTAGATTTAAAGAGAGATAATTTAAGATACTGTAAGATTGTTTTTCATTGTCTGAAGAGTCGGAAGTGTATAAAAAATTGAGAATTTACAATGTGAGAACTGAACGTATCTATGATGAAAATCACATGTGAAAAATCTTAAGAAATTAAATTTATGTAGAGATAATTTATGATATTATGGGATTATTTTTAGATAGGAGTTTTCGTGATGTTATAATTCGCGACAGCGTGTTGGGCTTTAACTTCGACCCAGGATCATCATCTGCAACCGCTTTCACCCAATACATTTTATGGGATTTCCCAGCAAAGTATGGTGCGTTTTTCACTTGTACTAATAGACTAATGGACATCTTCTCATTTTTTTGCTATTTTTTGTCATTTCGTTCTCATCTTACTTTTATACGGAAGTTTCTTAGGAACTATAGAACTTTTACTTTTTGAATGTTTATGAAGACTACTGCAAGCACTCCCTTGTCCCACATACCGATAGACATTTAAAAGTAATGTAGATTTAACATATTGCTTAGTCAAACATAAGAAATCTGGTAAAAAACCTTTGCTTTAGTAACTGTGCAGATCCATTTTTAAAATTTCTTAAGTACCTTAAATTTTTTTACTTTGAATTTAAGGAAAATTTTCCTTACATTTAATGACAAATAATTATATTTCCTTTACAAATTATAATTTGCAGAATTATGGCCAAAACCATGGCGTTGCAGATGATATGTCTTCAGGACAGACGTTGTGCAACTTTATGGGTCGTCATATTCCAAAGAGTGGTGACTGTTCCCAAAACTCATACGATTATCAAGAAGTATGTTTTACAAATTTTTTTGAATGCATTCATTCTCTTGTAGGTTATGAAATGCAACGATTACTAAAATGCCGTTTTTGTGCGAGTTCAGTTATTTGATGCAGAATGTAGAACAAAACAGCAAAATTTTGTTACATAAATTTTTGTTAAATTTCTGTATTTTTTCTGTGCTATTCTACATTATTTGATTTGAAGGTTTTTTTTTTTTTTTGAAATGAGCTTATTTCTTAAGAAGGTGAATAAGGAGATGTGATTTCTGCTTGTGCTAAGCTCTATTTCGTATTTCTTCAAATCGGGCTTATATTATGAGCATGAACTGACAAATTTTTGCGGCCATTAACAATGGAAAAAGTAGATGGTGGTTGCTAATGCTGTGGTTCATCCATTTCATTCTTTGATTATATGAGCCTTTGCTGCAAATTTTCGAAACATTAAAATCGCTTTACTTCTCAGTCTATTAACATGTGTGATGATTGTTGTTCATTACAGAACTATGGAAGATGTTCCCTTTATTGAACTAGCTAGTTACATCACAGCAAAATACATATAGATAAATAATGGCTCAAAGTTATTGTAATCAAAGCTCTGAAATAAAAATCTGTAATAAAAAGCTTCCATTTGAACATTTCTGTCATTTCACAAAATTCTGTGTGACAGCGTATTCTTCAATATATAATATCCATCATTTGGTTCAATCTTGTACTTTGTAACGCTTCCAATAGGTGAAACTTTTCATCTACTTAATCTCGAATCGCTGATGAAATTGTTACAAATAATACTTATTCTGGTATCTCAGATAGCTTTGATTACAATAACTTTGAGCCATTATTTAGCTCAGAATTTCTGTTCGGTCCTTCGCAGTTCATTGATTTCGCTTAGGTGAGTGAAATTGAGGATATAAGCAGTAAAGAATCGTAATCTGAGACTGATCTTCATAGATTTTCATAGATGAAGGGCTGACCGTGTGTTTTATGTTTTCTTATGTATTACATATTCTTTGTAATTTTCCGTCATCATATTACACCCGGGGTAATGACAAATATACTTTCTCTTATCTGAAAAATTCTTGTCAAAAATCATTTGGTTATTATATAGTGAAGAATACGGCCACACATCTGTGACAGAAATGCTCAAATGGAAGCTTTTTATTTCAGATATGTTGGAATTGAAGACCAAAGATCAAAAAGTTTCAATCTGTCCAATTTGCATTATTCGTATTTTCTGTCTTTACATTCTCATTTTCCTCTGTTCCAACTGGTTGTTTATAAAGAAAGATTATTGAATTATTCAAAATGGTGTATATTAGATATTTGCATCATTAAAAGAAAAGGTTGAGCAAAAAAATACTTTTTTTCTTAGTCTTGCCAATTTTTTTTTTCTTTAAAAAAACTTTTTTTTTCTAGCTGAGTATCATACCTATGAACTGTTAATCATGATTGTATATGTCTGAGTATCATACATGCACGAAGTGTGAATAACGATCTGAGTATCATAAATCCATGAAATGAAATGAGAATTACGATTGCATATGTCTGAGTATCATGCAAAAAAAAAATTTAAACTGAAAACACTAATCAATCGTATGCAAATATAATCATGTAATAAGTTTCGAAAAATTAAGACGAAAAACTGAATACGCTATTAGATAAAGGCTATAATGCAGCAGCAACAAAAAAATAAAATGAAATAAAAATATAAAATTTTCACTTGGGAAGATGAATTTACTGCATAACAAAAAAAAAAAGAAGACATTGTTTGTAAAGCGCTGGGGAGGGCAATGCACATGAAATAACGCATAATCCGCGCAAATGTATGCCTATAAATAAATATATGGTAGATTAAAAACTTTTCGATGCAGTATCCAGAATCCAGGAAATAAAATTTTAATGCAAGTATTTTTAGAAAATAGAAAAATATATGTAAGTTATTTTAATTTGAAAATTTTATTAGCTTGCAGATTCTGCTTTTTTTACAGTTTATAATAAGATTTAGACATTTTATAGCAGATAAATGAGCGATTATTAGAGGCAACAAAGGAATAAGGTAAATTTAATGAAAATATTTTCATGCTTTATATTACAATGATAATTTGTTTTTTGTTAGTTTTTGTCTACCTAAAGATATTCCCTCTAGATTTCAAATTTCGTTTCAAAAAGTTTGAAAATTTATGAAAAAAGTTAAAAAAACTTTGTATGAAAGTTAAGAAATGACTGAAAAAACAAATAATGTGTGAAGATTTTTAAAGCTTTAAAAATTGGCAAATAAATTGAAATCCTTTCTGTTTTTGCTGATTATTTTGTAGGGTTTCCGTTAATTCATTAACTACAAAAAAAAATAATGATATTTATTAGAAATGTAACTGTGAATTTGTGAATGATATTTAAATTTTACAATTAAATATATCAATTTTTATTTTGAGAAAAAATTTTTTATTACATATATTTCGTGAAATTTCGTTTTATGAATATTGTTTTTCTAAACATGAAAATTTCATAATGCGATGATATAATTTTTTTTTTTTTTTTTAGAAAAAATTTATTATTCTTTTTGATTATGTTGCGACATTTAAATATTTTGTACTATAATTGTTGATTTAATGAAGTATATTATCAATCTAATAAAGCTTAAAGCTATCAGATTTATTTTGATTATGTTGTCACATCTTGAAAAACAAATCGTTCTTTTTTTTTAAAAAAAAAAAGAAAATAAAAAGTGCATGATATCATGAGTTAATTATAAGGATTCAATGTGAAATTGAATGTTGTTGCATATTTTTAAACAAAGTACACGCAATTAAATTGAAGCAAATTGGA
Source organism: Brugia malayi (assembly GCF_000002995.4). Taxonomy (NCBI): domain Eukaryota; kingdom Metazoa; phylum Nematoda; class Chromadorea; order Rhabditida; family Onchocercidae; genus Brugia; species Brugia malayi. The sequence goes on from NW_025062339.1 coordinate 26,967, forward strand.
TAAAACAAGGAGAGATATAATGCGATTTAAAAGAAAAAAAGAAATGAAGAAGTAAATTGATAAAATCACTGTTAAAACGATACAATTATTATTTAGCACAATGATATGTCACTTTAATAATGAATGACACATAATTGTTTTGTTTATAGTTTTGAAATGGTTCGTTCATATTATCTATCACTGAACTGCTACACATACAAATTTCAAATTAATTTGTATCAAATCAATTTGTTTTTTTCGGAAATTTGAAATTTGATTGCTGGATGTTTTAAATAAAATTTCTTTAATGTACAAACAATTATTTGCGAGAGTTTTGTGTTTTGTTTTTATTTTTTTGTTTTTCTTTCCTTTTTTCTTTTATTTTTGAAAAAATTAAAATTGAAGTTTTGTAGAATTTTGCAAAACATTCGATCTATGTGTTGCAGTTATCGAAATACAAGTGAGACATAAGATTTAATCGAGAATCTCTTGAATATTGCATGTTGTGTTTCATAAGACTAATATTTTAAAATATTTAATCTTGCTTTTAAATTTATTGATTGCAATAATTAACAGATATTTGAATTACCTTCCATATATTTGTAGGTATCATTGAAACAACTAGTAATTATTAACACTAAAATAAGCAATTATCACTCATAGATTCTAATCTAAATAAAATGATTCTTACAAATCTTTTTCTTTTCTCTTCTTTAGAAGTAATATAGTTTCTATATTTCCTGATAATTATTATTTCTTTCAATATCGTATAATTTTTTTGAAAGATGAATATTCTCACATTATCTGCAACTTTCTGGCTAGAAAAAGATCAGTCAGGTTTAATGTGTTGGAAGAAGAAAGGATCGACGGAATTTTATAATCTTATTTTTTCGTTTTGTTGATACAGGTTGTTATAATTGCTGGACAAAAGGTAATTATATCAAGAATAGTAATCCGATATTCCGCAACTGGTATTTTGCAATAACTATTTCTGCATCATAATAGCATGCATTTTGACATTAAGTGGTAGTATTGCTAAATGAGAGTGACGGATGTGGAGTAATATATTGGATGAATTCTGTTTCCTGATTATATTGCATAAATGCTTGGGACGGTCTTGACCGGTAGGGCTAGCATTTGTGATCCATAGAGTTAGCACTGCACAGATGTTGGTTGTGTTGTGCGCTTCATCTGCTTGTGCTACCAGTTTGATTGTTAAATTGAATGCAGTAGCAATGCTAATGGTTGATGGTCGATTGAAATGATGCGAAAGGATAGTATTTTGGAGAGGAAAGAAACCGGTACTGAACAGGTCAGGTTTTCGTGTTTTGAAATGATTTTGACCAAGCAATCGCTTACTTGCAAAGAAGGGAGGAGGAGGAGGAAGAGAGAAGAGAATGCATTGCATCCCATCAATAGATTGTTTTCATGTTTTGTTGTCAACGTTTTCAACGTGACACATATCCTTCTCTCCTTCCATCGTGCCCTCATTTCAACAGGGCAGTGTCGTTCCTTTTATCATTCTCATATCTTCCAATGCACGTATATGTTTATGTGAGCATTACTTCGGGAGTTTTTTCTGATTACTTCTGGAGTTCGCGTGCATAGGATTGAGTAATTTATTAGAGTTTTGGAGGCGCAAAAGTACAACCGATTTTTTTTTTGCTCATTTTTTTGGCTCATTTTTTTGTAATCTGTGCTTGAAGATAATGTGAAAGATAGGTATTTTAATAAAGTCTTTTTGCTTGTCGAAATACAGCATTTACATAATACATATACGTGACTAATTAGATTCATAATGGATTTTATGAGGAAGAAAAAAATAGTAGTGCAGTTATTAATTTAAATGTATATGTAATTTTTCTTAGATAAAGTAGATTGTGAGGTGGATCTCAATGTAAAGTGAGAACATTTCTTTGGTATAAAGCTTCATTTTTGTGTGAGGTAATTGCCAACCGAGTAAATATTTTTCTTAATATTATTGTCAAAATTTGCTCCTGCATTTGCAGGATGTCGTTATTTCTTTCAGGATAGTATCTAAATATGTCCGCATAACCATCGTAATCTTATCCTACCATATTATTAGTACTAATTTCATTTTCATAGTATATTTTTCTGTCTTTGATATGATTGCGTATGATGCCATAAACGTACCGTTCGAAACTGGTAAAATTATTCATGTCCTTCAAGATTTTAACGGGTCGAAATGCAAGAAAATGAACTGATTCGTTGGTTTGTGCCGTTACCGACCCAGTTTCTCCAAGAAGAAGAACCAAGTGATACTGATGATGACGATGAACAAAATGCAGAGTACAATCAACTCTTAGTTCATTTTCAATATCCTGCTGCATGTGTCGTGAAAGGTTGTCTGGTTGATATTGAATGGTTGTAATACAGTAGGAAGATTAATAAACCTTTATTTTTCTTGAACGTAATGTTAATAAATCGAGCAATAAAAAGAAAAGAAATTTATAAAAGAAAACCGGAGGAATTGAAATTGGTTAACCGAGTAGTAATCCATCTTAAAGACAAATAATAATTGTGATTTTTTAGGATTAAATTTTATATGAGTGGTAATTTGGCGTGTCTAAGATAAAAAATGTGAAGAATCGGAAATGTTCATGAGAATTAAGAATTTATGATATGAGATTACATATGTAATAAACCAAAAAAAAAAAAACTAGATTTAAAGAGAGATAATTTAAGATACTGTAAGATTGTTTTTCATTGTCTGAAGAGTCGGAAGTATCTAAAAAATTGAGAATTTACAAAGTGAGAACTAAACGTATCCATGATGAAAATCACTTGTGAAAAATCTTAAGAAATTAAATTTATGTAGAGATAATTTATGATATATTATGGGATTATTTTTAGATAGGAGTTTTCGTGATGTTATAATTCGCGACACTCCCAAAAAGGGAAGAAAAAGATGTAACTTTGAGAGAGTGATTTTGAGGTATGTAGTTAAATGTATGGAGTTTAATGGGTGGGATTTCTTTAGTTTGGAATTGTGTGTGTGGTGAGTCTATAGGGAGAATAATGATGGTAGCTTGATTTGTATTCGTTTTGGAGTATGACAAAAGGGGGATTGAACTAATCTAAATTTCCACTTCAGAATGACAAAAGTAGTTAATATTGTTACAATAATTATACAGGTAAAAATCAATTTCCAATGTGTTATTATATTTTCAAATTCTTCTTCTATTGGTAGAACAATTTCGTTGAATTTCCTTTCCAATTGTTCGATAATTTCTTCTCCTTCTTCAGAAATTTCTTGCCAAAAGAATTCATCTTTCATTTGATATGGATTGAATTGATTGTTTTTTGGTTTTGAGTTAGGATTTCTAATTCTGCATTGATTCTTTCAATTTCAAACTTACTTATCAATTCTCCTTTGAATACGATGTTTTCGATTGTCGGTCGTTCTGATTTGCAAGGAGCCGCCATCAAATTTCTGTTATTCCTTTTAGCTATCACATCGTTTCTTTGAAATATAAGTTTCGCTGCAAGGATAAGATTGCTGATTGATAATCATTTGATTAACAGTAATAAGTTATTTCTGTCTTGGCAACTTCTTTGCTGTGTTTGTTTGAGTTGTTGAATGAATTCTTGTCTTAGTGAATCGAAGAGGTATTGAAGCTTTACTTTTCAGGATCGAACCTTTTATCAGGAGACTTTTCCATCATCAATAGTTTATTTGTTACTCTTTGTTTGAATTTTGTAGTAGAGTTCGAGTCATCTTCAACGTCTAGTTCAATAACTATATCGCCCTGCATTAAAATTGGAAAGGTGTGAATCTACAATTTTTGGTGTTTAATATAGGGGGGTTTTTATCAATTATAAGCGATGCTTGTATCTCATTGATGATGA
>NW_025062340.1:0-28443 GCF_000002995.4 Brugia malayi
CAATTGTTTATGGTAATACTGCCCATTATTTGGGTAAAAAACGCGAAGAAGATGGGCATACACATGAATGGACAGTATTCGTGAAACCATACTACAATGAAGATCCATCAAAATATATTCGAAAAGTACAATTCAAATTACACGATTCATATGCTAATGCAACACGAAGTAATTTATTTTTTTTATTTATTTTTTTTTTTTTTCTGTCTGAAATAACTAGCCTAATTAGATTATCACATTGTTATTATGATATTATAATTTTAGTTTGTAATCTAATTGTGCATTTTCATATGCTGAATGGCAAACTTTTAGTTTTGATTAGAATTCTACTTTTATCCAATTCTTAACGATTATAGTTTATGAATTGGAGTTAACTTATAACGTCAAAAGTGGACATGAAATTTAGAAGTTGTCATATAATAGAGATACATAAGTGAAAATAGAAGAACTTTTGTTCTTCACAAAAATTTCTGTATTTGACATGAAATTATGCTGCTATACATATATGAAAGAATATGAAAAATGTAGAATATCACTGAGAAATAATGCTTAATAATATGTTTAGTTTTATGTTATTTTTAGTGGTCGAAAAACCGCCATATGAAGTGACCGAAACAGGTTGGGGCGAATTTGAGATTCAAATTCGAATATATTTTGTCGACGTTAATGAAAAACCGGTAAAGATTCATTATTTTTCGTCATATTGTTTTAATTATTAATCACGAAATTTAGACTATATTTATTTGGTCACATGTTTGCTGTCTAATTCCTTATTTATAGATTGTGATTGACACAATTTAAAATGTTAAGTTCCACTTCAAATGTTGTAATACATATTTTATAATAACAAGAATTCTCTTATTTTCAACGATGAATAAGATATGAAATGATGAGATATCATCAATAAATGGCAGTTATAAGAATTGAAATAATAACAACTTAGTTAGCTAATTCTTTAATCATGTATTTTAAGGTAACAGCGTTCCATTATCTTAGGTTATTTCAACCACAAGTTACACTTCCCAACGGCAAAACGATGGTTGCTGCAGAATATTACGATGAAATTGTAATTTTTTGTAGTTTTTTTTTCTTTTTTATTTTTTTATATATAAAGAATGAAAATTTTGAAAAGCTAATATTTGTTCATTTCTAAGCGACAATTATTGACAAATGACAGATGATATCATTTTAATAAATCAAATCTTTTTTTTTTTTTTTTACATTTCAGTACTGTGTGCTTTATGATTCAGAGTATTTACATTGAATAAAATAAATAAAATTTTTTTTGACTGTATATTTGTCTTGAATAAAATTTTGCTTGACTGTATATTGTATTAAATTTTGCTTGACTGTTGTATATTGTAGGTATTTCAAGAACCTACAATGTCAATGTATAAAGTGTTATCGCATTTAGAGGGACGCAAAGCTGAACCGAGACGTTTTCATACTGACTGTATGTCTTTCTCGATTGTTAATTCTTTTCCTTTTTTTTTTTTTTTTTTTGATTTCTCCTTTTGTAATTTTTTTTTATATCTCTGTAGAATCAATGTAAAAAGCAATTCTTTTAATATTGATTAAATAGATTGAGTAATATTACTGTTTTTTTTTTATATATATTGAATAGTTACTTTCACATTGATGTTGTTTTCCTTAATTTCAGTTCCTTTTGTGCGTAAACGAACGCAAGAAATGATTAACAATGCAAGAAGTGAAATTAACAAAGAAATTCAAGATTTAATGGATTCATTAAAAGCTGCTCATGAATTAATTGGAAAATATTCGAAAGAAGTTGATTCATTGGAAGCAGCTGCTGGAAATCCTGAAGATGGTAGCTTTACATGTGAAAGTAGCGGACAAAATACATTATGATGAATAGCTTTTAATAAATCCACTAGAGAAAAGAAAAACAAAAAGTTAAATAATACTTAGATTATCGATGTGTTCATTTTATGTTATTTGTATATCCAATATGTTTATTTTAATACTCTGTGAATCCTCTCATCCTATAATTGAAGTTTAATAGTGTGCATTAATTGATTTCAAAAGTTATGTTTTTATTCTCTCTGTGTTATTTGTTGAGCTCTTCTTGTTATTGTCATTTTTGAGGTCATTTATTTGAGAATGTAACAATAGTTATTTGTTGATAAATGTATATCCATATGGTAATCTGAACATTTATTTATTAGTTAGAATAATGATGAAAGACTTTAAAAATTCTGACAATTAAGTATGCTTGATAAATTTTTAGTAATGATTTAGAAAATGAGAGAGAAAGTGATAGAGCGGATATATTTTACATTGTACTGTTTAACTAGCATTCATTAAAATTATATCCAAATCTAGCATTATTTATTCTGATTTAAATGTTGTATTTTTTTTTGTTTTGAATATGAAATGAAGCTATTTCTTCTTTTTTTTTTTTTTTTTTCTGTTCATTTAAAATTATTTCTTATCGATTTAGAAGCAATGCCAATTAGCATTTGGTAACCAAAGAAATAACAGAGATGTGAAATTCTGCTATAGGCTATAAGCTATAATGTTATGTTAGAAAAAATAAATAAAAAATAGCAAAAGGATTCAAAAAAAAAAATCTTATTGCACTTTTCCTCTCCAACATCAACAATTTACACATATTTTTTTTGACTTTCCCTTCCAATGTCAACAAATTTACCCATATTTTTTGATCGTTCATTCATCTTCATTATGCTTTCTTCTGATCATTTCATCAATCAATCGATCATCAATCAATCAATTTATAATAAGCAATTTGATCTCTTTGTTATCTCTTATTTTCTGACAATGAAGATTACAAGATTACAAGATATTAGGAGATCAATAATTAAAAATAGTTGAAAGTTAATTATGGCACATAAATAAGAGAAAAAAAAGTGTAAAAGCTAAGTTAATAATATCATTGCAAATAGTTATATCTAAGTTTTTAATGAGTCATTCAAAAAAAAAAAAAAAAAGAATAGAAGTTTATTGACGAATAAAAACTTGTAAACATAATAAAAAGAGGGGAAAAAAGGGGAAAGAAAAGCTTCATAAAGAGAAATTATTTTCATGATAGCTATTTGTTTACCAATTGCTTATTCATTGTCATTTTTTTTTTCCTTCTAATATTAATCATTCCAAATGATAAATATGCTGCTTAAAACCTGTGAGAAATTTAATTGCTATTAGCATTTTATCAAAATAAATATATCATTTGCTAAATTAGCCAATATCTTTGTGTACATCCAATTTGTCACCAGTAATAGAAATATTTGAAATAAAATTTATTGAAATTACTACTATAGTTTTGATAATATTTTTATTGTTTAAGCAATGATAATTACAATTTTTCATGTTTAAATCGATGGTTCAAAAATTAATTTCTTTAAAAATTTAATTTCATTTTAAGAAGTAAGATTTATGGTGGTTGAAAATTTAATTTTATAAAAATTTCATTTCATTTTAGAAAGTAAAATTTATTGATGGTAATAATAATTTATTTGCATCTTATATTATTAACTCAAAAAATTTCAATATTTCAAAAATTAAGCTTAATTTATCTTTAAAAATATTATATATTTATATGTAAGCAAAATGCTAAATTAGCCAATATCTTTGTGTACATCCAATTTGTCACCAGTAATAGAAATATTTGAAATAAAATTTATTGAAATTACTACTATAGTTTTGATAATATTTTTATTGTTTAAGCAATGATAATTACAATACTTTATGTTTAATTTTTGGTGGTTGACAATTTAATATTTATAATAATTTAATTTCATTTTGAAAAGTAAAATTTATTGATGGTAATAATAAATTATTTTCATCTTATTATTTAATTCAAAAAATTTCAATATTTGAAAGACTAAATTTAATTTAGTTAAAAAAAAAAAAACTGTTTTATATTTATTTTATATATATATTTTTTATTTTATATTTATATGTAGGCAAAATTTTTTTTTTTTTTGTTAAATTTTCAAATTTGATATTCTCTCTCTCTTTTTTTTTGAATTTTTCTTCTCATTTCTGTCCATCATTTGCTTACGTTAACATCAATTTATCACTTTTACATCAATAAATCATTAATTCGTTCCCTTTCTTCTTTCTCTCTCTCTCTCTCTCTCTCTCCCTCTTATTTTTTGTTATTTAATCTTTTATTCTTTCTTATCATTTTTTTTTTTTTTTTTTTTTTTTTTTTTTTTTCACTTCTTTTTTTCTCATTTTTAAACAAAATTAAACTTAAATTATTTCATTTTTTGTTATATTTCACAAAAATTTTTCACATTAATTTTATCAATTTATGGAATATTAGATGAATAATTTTTTATCATTGTAATTATTATTATTATTATTGTTATTTATATTATTGCCTTCATTATTATTTATTTTCCAAATCATTTATAATTTAATACCATTTTTTTAATTAATAAAATAAATTATTTTTCCATTTTTAATTTTAAAATAAATTATTTTCCATTTTTTAATAAATAAAATTATTTTGTCAATATTATATTATTTATATAAGCTAATATTTTTTTTTTCATAATTTATTTAATAATTGAATTTTCAATTAATATTTCCATTTTCAAATAATTAAACTTTTTTATTTTTCCTTCTTCCTATAAGAATTTTATTATTTCTTCTCCGTTTCCCTTCTCTTCCTCTCTCCCTCTCTCTCTCTCTTTCTATCTCTCTTTTCTTTCTCTCTATTTCTCTCTCTTTCTATTCTTCTCCTTCTATTTCTCTATTTCTATCTTCCTTTATCCCTCTTCTTTTATTTCCATATTTCTATCTCTCTCTCTTTCTCTCTCCTTCTCTCATTCCTATCCATCATCTATTTATATTCAAACAAGTTTGGTAATCCTCTCTTCCTTCTCCTTCTCTCTCCTCTCTCCTCTCCTCTCTCTTCTCTCTCCTTTCCTCTCTCTTCCTTCTCCTTTCTTCTCTCCTCTTCCTTCTCCTCTCTTCCTATTTTCCTCATCTTCCTTCTCCTCCTCCTTCTATTTTTCCTCATCTTCCTTCTCCTCCTCCTTCTCTACTCCTCCTCTTCCTCCTCCTCCTCATCTCCTTCTCATCTCCTTCTCTTACCTCTCCCTTCTCCTCCTCTTCTATTCCTTCCCCTCCTCCCTCTGTTCCTCCTCCTCTCCTCCCCTCCTCTCCTCTTCCTTCTCTTCTTCTCCTCCTCCTCTCTATTCCTTCTCCTTTTCCTCTCTCATTTTCATTTCCTCTTCTATTAATCATCAAATTCAATAAATATCATCATCCTATTGCTATCATCTATTCGCTTTTTCATCAGTACTCAATTCTATCACATTTTGTTATCATTCAAAAATCTTTCTGTCTTTGATTTCCGATTCTTACATTTATTATTATTCCAAACGATCAGCAAATGTTAAGCGGTATTTATCTGTAAAATTCACATAATATATTTAATAACAATAAATGTTTAAACAGTTAAAAGTATTTTTTCCACTTCAACAAAAAATTTTTCTACAAAATTTTTCTTCCATTTTAATGTAAAATCATTCATTCAAATTGTTTAAATTTAAAATTGTGTAAAATTTAGTGTAATATTATTAAGCGTTAAACATTAATAAAATAATATTTGAAAAAAGAAAATAAAATTTTTATTAAACATAGAATTAAAAATATGAATATTATTTCAGTTATAATATTACATTGTATTTTTATACATTACACTTGTTATATTTTCAAATTGTATCAATTTTCATTGAAATTTTAAACAACTAATGCTTCAAAATTTTAATGTGAGATTTAATTTCACGAAAAAAAAAAAGAAAACTGATAAGATATGATTTGACTGACAATTTGATTATTATTACAAACAATTCGATTATTGACTTTTTTTTTTTTTTAAATGCTAAATCTATTGAATTACACATTTTTTTAGTTGATTAAACTTTTTAAATTCGTCAATTTCTTTTTTTTTTGACGAAATATTTTTTTAAATTTAATATTTCAATTATATAAATTAAATATTTGTCAAAATAATATTATTAATATGTGAGCATATAATTAAAACAAAATTTAATTGCTATAATTTCTATACCAATCATTTTAACAAATAACAGTAAATGCATCTCCATTAATTTTAAAAGTAACAAAAAAAAAAAAAAAACGAAACAAATTTTAGTTTTTAATTTTTTTTTTTATTACGGTACATTTAACATTTATTTATTTATTTATTTTTTAATTTTAAATATATATAGTTGTTTCTTTTTTTCAAAGTTTTAAATCAATTTTTAACAAATTTGCTATTTATTTATTTAAAAATAATTTTAATATATTGATAAATTCAATGAAAATATATTCTCTTAAGTGTTATCAAATGATAAAATAATCACATTAAACATTTAATTCATGAAATACAACTTTTAAAATATTTTATTTTTATTGTTTTATTCGTTTTTATTTTAAACTTACAATTGTTTCTTTCTCACCTTCATTTTTTATATAATTTATGTTGATGATGATATGATAACATATCTAATATCAGAATTATCACCGATGATATGATGTCATATCTTAATATCAAAATTATCACCGATGATATGATAACATATTCTAATATCAGAATTATCACCGATGATACGGTAACATATCTTAATATCAGAATTATCACCGATGATATGATGTCATATCTTAATATCAAAATTATCACCGATGATATGATAACATATCTTAATATCAGAATTATCACCGATGATATGATGTCATATCTTAATATCAAAATTATCACCGATGATATGATAACATATTTTAATATCAGAATTATCACCGATGATATGATGTCATATCTTAATATCAAAATTATCACCGATGATATGATAACATATTTTAATATCAGAATTATCACCGATGATATGATGTCATATCTTAATATTAGAATTATCACCGATGATATGGTATCATATCTTATTGTCAGGATTATCACCGTTAATGTTTAATTAGTTTTTTTTTTATGATTAGAGGAAATTGTGAATTTATCAGTGATAGAAAAATTCATATAATTTTTAATAAATTATAAAATACCCATTTGCAATTTTGATTAATAATATAAAATTCCTAAATATGAAATTTTCTGCTAGTTTTTTTTTTTTCAGTATTCCAGTTCGATGTAATAATTTTAAATTGATTTCCTTGAAATTGATTTAATTGATTAATAATTTAGAAATTTTAAATATTGATTAATAGACTTCCTGTATTATATTGGAATCATTGGAATTAGTATGAATGTATTAATATACTTATATTTGAATTAAATTATTCAATTCTCAAAAAAAAAAAAAAAAAATTGAAAGGAATTAAATGTTAGAACAATTTCTGTCTGCCGAAGAACTGGTAATTAATTTGATTTAAATTTAAAATTGATAAAATTTGCTGAATGTATTAAATTTTTAAGTTATTTTACTTAAACACAACCAAAGGTAGGAAGAAGGAGTATAGAGGACAAAAGAAAGAGGTCATTGTCGCATATAGAGGTCATCTGCGACACAATTTCTTCTAACAATAACAATCTTTCTCGAACAAACTCTTTTGTCAAACAGGTTTCTCCTTCCCTCTCCCTCTCTCTCTCTCTCTCCCTCCCTCATAAACAGAAGAAATTTCTTTTTTTTTTTTCTCTCTCTCTCTTTTTTTTTTGCTCACTTAAGAACTGGGTCAATCAATGTTTTATTTCACATTTCAGATGCGTTCCTGTTTGTGTTTGCCTATCTACCTGCATGATGAATTTATATACATTTATTATACATTTCTGCATGCAAACTGCATTTCTGCATGCATTTTCAAATCGATAATTCTGCTTTCCTCAATTCTACAATCTAATTTTATTAATTAACAATAATTTTACTGCTATTTTCTCTTGTCTTTTTTTTTTTTTTGCTTCTTATATATATATTTTTTTTTAAATTCACTTCAAAAGATTTCAGTTTTTTTTTTTTTTTTTTTTTTAAATTTTTATGACAAATTTGATGATTCATCAGCACATATAAATATAATAAAATTTGTGGATTTTTTTTTTTTTTTTCAAAAATGTTTGATAAATTGATGAATTCTATCAACAAAAAGAGACCGAATAAATTTCATACAATTTTATTTGTAATATTAAATTGATAATTTTTACATTTCATTCGAATGATAAGCTATCATTTGCTTTGTTGTTATGATTATAGAATGAAAATTTTATAAAATGTCATTTCTCGGTTCTGCGATTATTCAAAATATGATTTGAATATTTGAATGATTTATTATAAAGGAATGATAGTAGGTTGATGATATCATTTAAATTTTATCAAATAGTTAATTTATTGTTATTATTAATTTTATTATTACTATTATTATATATTGTTATTATTAATTATTAATTAAAAGTTAATTTGTTATTATTATTAATAATTTATTATTATTATTAATTTATTATTATTACTATTATTAATTTATTATTATTATTATTGTTATTATTATTATTATCATTATCATCATCATCATCATCATTATTATTATTATTATTGTTATCATTATTATGATATGTAAATGAAATTTTCTCTCTCTTTTTTAATTTATCAAAGTATGTTATTTATTATTATTATAAATAATATTCAATTACTTCTTCTTCTTCCTCTATTGTCGATATCAAAATATTTTACTCAATGACTAATCTTTTCTTTGTTATCATAACGATGTAATGGAAAAATTACTGCAAATATTGCAACTAAAATCATGATAAAAAATGATAAGCATTGATTAAATTTCTTTTCCTATTAAAAAAAAAAAAAGAAAAAATATTTTGCATTTTTTTTTTTGAAAAAACACGCAAAATTCATAAGTCTTAATAAATTTAATTATTTTTAATGCTATAAAAGTATAATTGTTACTGAATTGCACAATAAATATTATTATTCCTTATCATTTGATCACTAAAATTAATTTCTTATCATCAAAAAATGATAAGCAAAACAATGATTTTTTCATGATAAATGAACAATAAAAATATGATATTTCTTTTTTCTTTTTTTATCTTATCTAATTTTTTACGACTAATTTTGCCATACCATTTGATAAAACATTTTAAATTTACAGAACAAAAACTTTAATTATTTGAAGAATTTTTCATCAATTTCAATATTCCAATATATTATTGATCAAATTTCTATTCATCTACAATCATTTAATTAATAATTAATTACTAATTAATTGTATCCGTTGCATTAATTTTTCATAAATTTTACATTTATATAAATTTAAAGTTTATATAAATTTTTTCATATATTTTGATATAATTTTTTTTTTCATATATGTCTAGAAAATTTTGCAGCAAAAAAAAAAAAAAAAAAAAAAAAAATTTATTCATAGTTGTAAAATTTTTTACTTCAAGAATTTTCTCTCTACTTTGTTATTCCGATAGATCAGTCAAGTTTTTATCATTGTTAATTGCCGAATAATCATAATTGTACCTGTCTGCCTAATAATTATTCTAACTTGCACCAGGATTATTTGATTAGTAAACAAAGAAATAATTTTTGTTAATTAAAATTTATAAACAATAACAGTGATATAATTTGATTGAGAACAAACAAATCCGGAAAATTTGACTGAGAACAAACAAATCCGGTTTTGTGCTTAACTGGACATATGCAAAATCCGGCTTACTGATCCATCATCTATGATGTGATAATAGGACTTTATAATGATTCTTTCCTGTTAAAAAAAAAAAAAATTTTTATCTGAGTAATTATGAAAAAAATAATTTTGCATTAAATTTTAAATATAAATTTATTTTTAACGAAGAAAAAATAAAATAAAAAAAAAAAAAAAAAAAACATTTGCTCAGTGTAATTCTTTTTGTTGTTTTTCTTTTTAATTTTTTAATATTATTTATTATACAAATTAATTTTTTATTATGCGAAAAGAAAAAGAAATATTCTTTAATCATTTTTAGTTTTGTTTTTTTAATGCAAATTTTAAAATTTTTTTTTTTTTTCATTACTTATTCCATTCAAAATTAACTATCCCTCTGACCTTTGACATTAATGATAGCTGATTTGTATAAATTCTAGTAATTTTTAATAATAAGTATAATTTTTAGTAATTTTTAATAATAAATATTATTTTTAGTAACAAGTATAATTTTTTGTTGTAAATTACATAATTCGAAAAAACAGAAAGAAAATCCATTTTCATCATATGATTAATTATTCAAATAAAAAACAAGCAAGCATAAAACTGAAAAAAAAAAAAAAAAACCTGTTTTCCTGATCAAAAATAATATCCGATTTTCCACTGTTTTACTTCCAATTTCAATTATCTCAAATTTGATGATTCTGATAATTTATCAAATGTTTATGAAATCATTTTTGGATTGCTATTAATTTTCCTCATTTTTCTCTTGTTTTTTTTTTTTGTTTTCTTTGAAATGAACAAGTTGATAAGATTAATTGATATAAATCATTATTTACATTTATTTATTTTTTGATAAATAAGTTATTTTTGTAAATAAGTTACTATTTTTTTTGATAAATAATCTGATCATATGTTACTTTTAAATATTTAAAACTGTCATTTCATTATTTTAAAATTATATTAAATTGTCATTATTTTTATCAATAATAATTAAAAATTGTTAACTGTGCTTTTTTTTTTTGCATTTTTATTTATCCAAATTTACAGATTGATTAAAAGTCGTAATTATTGTGATCGGCATTTTTTTTAATCTTTTATCTATCACAATCTACCATCGATTAATAACGAAAAAATGCCATTGACCTGTAGTGATTGCCCGAAGATATGTTGTTCCGTAATTATACCCTGTAAGTTTCCCTTTTTTTTTTACCTTTTTCAACTAAATAATTTAATTTTTTTATAATTTATATATTTCGCTTCTATTTTTACTATATAATTTGTTCCTTCAAATTATTATGCCTAAATTATCAAAAAAAATAAAACTTTAAAAAATTATCAATAAAATGATTTAATAATTCAAAAAATTTTTCATTTGTTAAATTAAACATCGTAGTTGTTTCTCCGATAAAAAAAAAAAAAAAAAAAAAAAAAAAAACACTTTTACATTTTTATTCTTTTGTTATTATTTATTAAATTCTTTTCTTTTGAATATGATGACATCATATAAGAGTTTTTCTCAATTTCCAATTTTTTTTTTTAAATAAATTCAGGTTTTAGAATTAATCACTGTTTCATCACTACAAAAAACCATTATTATAATAATTTTTTAAAAATAAAATACAGTAAAAATTGACACAATTAATTCTAAAATTAATACCAATTGCGCCACTTATATTATCTAGCAATTAAATATGTGCTAATTGAACTGAATGCTAAAATGTTTGAAAGATTGAAATAAAATAATAAAAATTTTTTATGTACATATAAGAATTTTGTAAATTTAATTTATAAAGTTTTATAATCCAAAAAAAAGAAAAAAAAATGACAAATTAATTTAAAATTCAATACTAATAATTCATTCCACTGTGCTTTTTAATTTTTTTTTTTTTAGTTTCTATAAAGGATCTTTTTTTATTTTTATGATAGCAAAACATTTTTTTTTTTTCGTCTACTAAATTAATGATTAAATTCATGATAATGATTTAAATTTTTGTTGATTATTTAAAATGTTTAAATTGTTTTTTTTTGTTTTTAAATTAAATAATTTTTTTTTAGCCTATTGGTGTATTTTTCGAGAAAGGTTGCGGTACCGACTTGGTTATTAATATCCTGCTAACATTACTTGGTTATATACCTGGTTTGATACATGCTTGCTTCATTATCGTCAAATATTGATCGTTATTGAAATTTCAATTGATAAAAAATATCAATCATTCATCAATTCATTTCATTTCTAATTTTTTTTCACACAATTAATCCTTATGCTTTTTTTTTTCCTTTTTATTAGCATTCAATTTTAAATTCATTCATTTGAACTTTTTAAAACATACAATTTCTTTTCCTTCTCTTCTCTCTCTCTCTCTCTCTCATATAATCTTTGCCTATTGCATTTGTAATTTAATTAAAAAATGAGCAGTTTGTGATTTACTTTTTTTTTTTTAAAAATTTAAAAAGTTGACCTTTCAAAAATTCTTAGAATTTAAAAAGTTAACAGCTTTATTTTATTTATAATTCGTATAATTAAATTTTTCTTATTAAAATTCTTTTTTCTAACTTTGATAACTAATACTATGATTTTATTCTAGGAGGAATTCGTTTTGCTAATATTACATTGTTTATCAAAATTGGCAGATAATTTTATAAATTTAAACTCATTTAACATTCATGCAAAATTTGTAAGATTTTTTTTTTTTCAAATATAATATAAACTAATACTTAACTAATTAATTCATTAATTGTTCCATGCTTCTATTTTATTGTTTAAAAGTAATGAAAATGAATATGATTTATTATAGTTTTATTTTTCTTTTTTTTTTTTAAATTAATAAATTCGAGAATGAATTTCAATCCTTTACATTTACATATGAAACATTTTATTTACTCCTCAAACTATACATTTAACTTTTTTATTCTACCTTCTTTCCTCTCATTTTTTTTTTTTTTTTTGCTAAAAATAAATGTGAATTAATTAGCATAGCTTATTTGAAAGAATAAATAAAATAAATAATCGTTGCATATTTTATTGCTTTTTTTTTTCAACTTCTTTTTTTGATTGCTATCTCTTTTATTATTATTGTCATTATTTTTCCTATCATGATGATTAAAGAAATAAATAATTCTATTTGTTGATAACAATCGATGTTACTTTAACCAAACAGAAAGGAAAATAATAGAATTTAAAATTTTTTTGTCTATTTTATTTCTTAAAATAAAATTATAAAGATAAATTTAGCCATCTGCTATTAATTAGCTAAAATTTACAACCATTTATAATAAATTTTATCCATTTGTTGCTTAGCAACATCGATACTAAATATAGCATAAAACATGTAAAACTGAGAGATGCGTAAAATTTTTAAACTAATAATAATTAGTATTTAGCTGCAAACTAATCTGAATATAAATCATTAATCTGTATCAATAAAATAACTTTCAAAGAAAAGATAAACATAAATAATGGATATGATAAATAATATATATGATAATTTATTATTTGAATGTGAAAAATTTTTTTAATCTAGGAACCAAGGAATAAATTGTTGAATATAAGCATATTTCTAATACAATAAATTAAGCATAATATTTAAAGATAAAAAAGTAATAGGTAGATTCGAACACTACGATACTCCAAATTTAAATCCTTTTTTTAATTTCAATAGAATACCATTTTGTGCAGTTATTTTCTATTTCTTTTTTTTTTTTTCTTTCTGTAAACAAATGTAATGGGTCCAGGCAATTTCAGGTCTATTCGTGTGGCGATAATCCTTGGCCTAATATTGCTGTGGTTTAAAATATAATACCACTTATGAGGAGAGGAAGGATCATGGCTATACCGCCATTATTAAATAACAGGAATATTGAGGAGGTTTTGCATTTTTCACTTTAGTTATTGCTCAAAACTTGAAAAAAAAATTTATCTCCCAGTTTAAATTGCAAAAACTTTTACAAACTGTAGGATTTTCATAAATATCCGTATTTAAATTTAAAATAAAAATTAATTTCAATATCAAAAAAGAATTAAAATCATAACTAATTAAAAATTTTATTATTTTCGCTACTAAATTATTGTTCTATAGTCAATTATTTAATTTTTTCTTTTTTTAATTTGAGCTGTCAAGTGACACCACATCGCATATGACCAGAACCCATGCAATGCATATAAAATAATCAATTAAATTCTAAATGAATTTTTTTTTAATGAATTGCTATTTTTCCAATAGTTTTAACGCTTAATTAGAATTTAATTTCATAATACTAGAATTTATTAGAATTCATTTATTAGAATAAATTAATTAGAATTCATAATACTAGAATTTATTTCCTTTGTTTAATATACAAAAACTTTTACAAATTGTAGGATTTTTTTCAAATTGTTGACAAATTGTTTTTCTTTCTTTTTTTTTTTTTTTTTTTTTTTTTTACGGACAAATAATAGAAGCCTTTTAATACTAAAATTTAAATGAGATTTAATTATTAAAAAAAAAAATAGTTCAATAATTTGTTTGAGAAATTTAAATGTCAAAAGAATTTAATAACATAATTTTTATTTATTTTTCAATTAATTCAGTTAATACATATTTGTTTGATTTACTTTTCAAAATTCATACATATTTTAGTTTTTTTTTCTCACATTTAAATATTAATTTAAATTTTGACTAAATCTTCATTTTATTTTTTTTTTTTCTAGTTTAAATTAATTGCAGTGTTTTTTGCTTATTTAATAAAATTAAATTATAATAGAAAAATTGAATTACAAGGGAGGAAATTTTTTTTTTTTATTTCGATGGACAATTAACTGAAATTTTAATTTTCAATTTTAATTTTAAGTTTTAATTATGTTTTTAATTTTTGTTAAGTTTCAATTCTCAATTGTAAATCTCAGAAAGAACCAATTTAGAATGATAATCGTAAAAAGTAGCGTCAAAAAAATTTCTTTTAAGTTTAAGATTTAAAAAAAAAAAATCTTCGATAAAATTTTTAAAGAAAAAACGTGGAATTGTAAAGTGGAATTAAACTTATTTTCAAATTAAACTTGCATCTTCAAATTAAATTTTTTGAAATTAAATTAAAAGAAATGTTATTTCAGGAATATAAACAAAAGAGCTATTTTCTTTAAACACATTAGAAAAGCTAATCAGTAAATCTCTTGCTATGCTTTTCCAATTGCTTTACCCTACAAAAGGGTTCGGTCGATTGAAAAGACATTAGCTCTGTACTGAGAGAGTTGAGCATTAGTCAGAGGGAAGAGAAGAAACATTAAAGATTTAAAACAAGATTTAGCAAGAGTAGTTAATAGAATTAGAAAAGACAAAAAATATCTACATAATGGTGGATAACTTTGATATATTTTATCATAAATGTATTGTTAATTTTCTGGAATCTATAAAGCATACAGAGAGATGGGCTCATTTTCATTTTCATTGATTTCTGTCAGTAGAGATAAGAGTAATGTTAACACAATACATATAAGTAAAATTATGATCTAAGATCTTTATTGATCTATTTTTTTACACTTATGAGATCTTTATTGATCTATTTTTTTACACTTATCAATACAACGATAGAAATTTTTTTCCTCTATACATAACCTATATTTCAAAGAACTTTCTGTTACATTCTACAAAAATAGTAGTTGGGCAGTAGCAATCTCATGATCATGCCCTTCTGTTTTGTGATTTTATTAGCACATATTGTTCTTTTCATTCTCCATTATTTTACTCCCACAATTTGACTTCTTTCAAAGGATCTCTCGTTTTTTTTTGAATAGTTTTATTAAATATTTTTCTAGTTGAACAAAGGAATCAATAATCTTTAGTTTGAAGCGATAATGGTAGAAATGGTGGAGGAAAAGAACAGATTTGAGATGTTATTTAGGAGTGCGAAATCAAACCTTAATGGTTTGCAAGAAGTGATAATACAAGAATTTCAGTTTTCTGAAAATAAGAATTGTTTCTCAAGTTTAATGCAGGTTAATCTTGTTTAAAGTTTTGTATAAATTTTGTTATTCTAGAATTTCCAAAAACAAATGGACAGAATTTTTCATATTTTGTGACAGAGTTTATCAAAACAAAATCTGAAGAAAATCAAAACTGTTCCTTCTTGTTAAAAACGCTGCGTTATATAAAAAAAATCTTCAGGAAGTGAATTTGAATGTTGAATATCGTTTTATTTACAATAGTACATACATTATCATATTGTCTATAGATCGGATTTCAGAAATTGAATGAGAAATGGTCAAAGGATTTGGATGAAATGCAAAAAATGGCGAGTAAATTGAAAATACTGCATGAGTATACAGAGAAAAACTTTAAAAGCTTGTTGGATTGCTTGCATGGCCGAGAAATTAAACAGTTGGAAAATAATGAAAGAGAAGGAGATACTTTCAAGAAAATATGTGAACATTGTGAAGAAGTAGTGCAGGTTTGCTTCTTCTTTCGAGAAATTTTCATTGTTTTATGGAGTTTCAAAACTGTTAAATAATGTTAAGACTGTTTTTTAAGACTAATTTTTGTCAATTTTAGGAGCTAAAAAGGACGGCTCAGCATTTTCGAATCAATGAGGAAGATATAAGATATCAAAGCTCAACTTTGTTTGAGAATTTGGATTTTGGAAGTGAAATTACTGCTGCAATAATTCGTGCTGCTGAAAATTTAACAAAGGAAAACGATGAACTGAAAAATGAAAATGCAGAACTCAGGAATACGATTTTTATATTGGAAAAAGAAAACATAGATTTAAAAGAGGTAATACTTTGGATTGTAATTCCGTATATATTACAATGATAATTTCAAGCAATTCCTCTGGTGACATTATCAGATAACACTATAGAAATACTGGGTACATTGTTAGTTTTAATTTCTTTGAAAATTTTTATAGATGATAAAAATGTCAATTGTACAAGAGAAAAAATTTGAAGAGGTAGAAAACAGATTAGACCGTTTGCGAGAAGAGAGTGAACGCTTAATAAAAGCATGCTATGATGTAGATGAGGAAGTTGATGATCTTAAAAATCAGATATTAGAATGGTTGAATGCAAATCACTAACTTTAGGCTGATATGATTTGCTTTAGCAATAAGAAAGTGGAAATTTTTTGCTTTTAGCTTTTGCTTTGCCCATTTTTTTTTTTTTATTTGCTTTTCTACACCAATCATGTAGAAATGAACTGTATTGAACTACCAGCAGCTGGAATCACGCAAAAAAGAAATATTTTTACGTTACTTTTATAATTCTCAAGATTACTCAGAATACTAGTTGGTGAGATAAGGGTTGAAATAATGTTTGTTTATATGATATATAATTTGAAATAGTTTTAAAGATAAGTTTTTGCATTATGGATTATTATAAATTTTATTCGATATTTTTTTTGTAAAATATTTGAAGGTTCACGAGATTATTTCGAATTAGATTCTAATTTGTAAAAATTTTTTTGTGCATTCTTTGATACATAGATTTATTTATTGGGATTTTATATTTGCTTCTTTGTAAATAAATGTAATTTTTCTTGCTTAATTTAGCTTTCAAATGATAAAAATCGTAAAACTTGACGCATTTTCATTGTTATTATTCTATGGTAGCAAAAGCTTAATGTTTCCAACGAAGCTTTTAAATTAAAAAAAAAAAAAAAAAATAAAAACGTGCTGTATTTTACTGTTCAAATTAGTAAATAAGTTTAATTCCACTTTACAATTCCACTTTTTTTTTCCTTTAAAAATATTATCGAAGATTTTTTTTTCAAATCTTAAACTTAAAATAAATTTTTTTGAAGCTACTTTTTACGATTATCATTCTAAATTGGCTTTTTCTGAGATTTACAATTGAAAATTAGAACTTAACAAAAATTAGAAACAAAATTAAAACTTAAAATTATATCCCACAACTGAAAATTAAAATTTCAGTTATTTGTTCGTGGGAACAAAAAAAAAATTTCCTCTCTTGCAATTCAATTTTTCGATTATAATTTAATTTTGTTAAATAAGCAAAAAACACTGCAATTAATTTAAACAAAAAAAAAATAAAAAATAAAAATTAAAATGAAGATTCAAACAAATTATTGAACTATTTTTTCTTCTTTTTTATAACTTGGTCTCTTTTAAATTTATTTAGTGTTGAAAGGATTCTATTATTTGTCCATAAAGAAAAAAAAGAAAAAAAAAACAATTCTCGCCATCGATTCAATGACAATCGAAAAAATTGTGAATAATTATTTGCGCCTAGAAATTAAACCACTAAAATGATGACGTGATGAAGTTTTTTGTGAAAATTTCAAATTCAGAAATGTTCGGTCAGGATGGATCGTATTTCGGTCAGGAACACATTATACACATAAAATTTTCAACACCAAAAATATCATATTTCAATTGTGTACATGATCAATTAAGTTCAAAATATTGCAATTTTTTGTAGTTTTGTCACTTAATTAAAATTAAAATTGATAATTTAGAACCAATTTTCTTGTCTAATGTAAGAAAACTATAACAAATTTAAAAATTTTTAAAAAATTCAAAATTTAAATTTGAATTTAAATTCTTAAATTGAATTAAAATCATGATTAATTGAAAGTTTTATTAATTTTGCTGATGAATTTATGCGCAAAACTTAATTACAAAAGCGTATTTTAATATTTAAACTATAAAATGACAACGTAATGTACAACCAGCACTGGTACAATGCACGTAACATAATCAAATAAGTTCAAAATATTGCTATTTTTAGTAGTTCAAGAACTTAATTAAAATCAAAATTGATAATTTAGAACTAATTTCGTTTGTTTAAAGCAAGAAAACTATTACAGATATTAAGATTTTTAAAAGATTCAAAACTTAAATTTGAAATAAAATTTGATTTTAAATCTAAAATTCAATTAAAATCATGATTGATCTAAAATTTTATGTATTTTGTTGATGAATTTTTGCGCAGAACTTAATTACAAAAGCGTATTTTCATATTTAAACTGTAAAATGACCACACCATATATGACCCGCTGTGGTGCAATGCATATAACATAATCAATTAAGTTCAATTAATAAAATTGAATTATAATCCAGGAATTGAATTACAAGGGAGGAAATTTTTTTTTTCATTCCCATGGACAAATAACTGAAATTTTAATTTTCAATTGTAAGTTTTAATTTTGTTTTAGATTTTTGTTTAGTTCTAATTCTCAATTGTAAATCTCAGAAAGAGTCAATTTAGAATGACAATCGTAAAAAGTATCGTCAAAAATTTTAAAATTTGTAATAGATTTTGTGCATTTAACAAGAAAATTGGTTCTAAATTATAAATTTTAATTTTAATTAAGTGCCAAAACTGCTAAAAAAAGCTTATTTTGAACCTAATTGACTATGTTAGGTGCATTGTACCAGTGCTGGTCGTACATTAGGTTGTCATTTTATAGTTTAAATATTAAAATACGCTTTTGTAATTAAGTTTTGCGCATAAATTCATCAGCAAAATTAACAAAACTTTACATTAATCATGATTTTAATTCAATTTAAGAATTTAAATTCAAATTTAAATTTTGAATTTTTTAAAAATTTTAAAATTTGTTATAGTTTTCTTACATTAGATGAGGAAATTGGTTCTAATTTATCAATTTTAATTTTAATTAAGTGCCAAAACTGCTAAAAAAAGCTTATTTTGAACCTAATTGACTATGTTACGTGCATTGTACCAGTGCTGGTCCTATATTGTGTTGTCATTTTATAGTTTAAATATTAAAATACGCTTTTGTAATTAAGTTTTGCGCATAAATTCATCAGCAAAATTAATAAAACTTTCAATTAATCATGATTTTAATTCAATTTAAGAATTTAAATTAAATTTAAATTCAAATTTAAATCTTGAATTTTTTAAAAATTTTAAAATTTGTTATAGTTTTCTTACATTAGACAAGGAAATTGGTTCTAATTTATCAATTTTAATTTTAATTAAGTGCCAAAACTGCTAAAAAAAGCCTATTTTGAACCTAGTTGACTATGTTACGTGCATTGTACCAGTGCTGGTTGTACATTACGTTGTCATTTTATAGTTTAAATATTAAAATACGCTTTTGTAATTATGTTTTGCGCATAAATTCATCAGCAAAATTAATAAAACCTTCAATTAATCATGATTTTAATTCAATTTAAGAATTTAAATTAAATTTAAATTCAAATTTAAATTTTGAATTTTTTAAAAATTTTTAAATTTGTTATAGTTTTCTTACATTAGACAAGGAAATTGGTTCTAAATCAATTTTAATTTTAA
The DNA here is from genome assembly GCF_000002995.4 of Brugia malayi. Lineage (NCBI taxonomy): Eukaryota > Metazoa > Nematoda > Chromadorea > Rhabditida > Onchocercidae > Brugia > Brugia malayi. Next base: position 19,883 of record NW_025062340.1, read on the forward strand.
TTAAGTGCCAAAACTGCTAAAAAAAGCTCATTTTGAAGCTAATTGACTATATTACGTGCATTGTACCAGTTCTGGTCCTATATTATGTTTTCATTTTATAGTTTAAATATTAAAATACGCTTTTGTAATTATGTTTTGCGCATAAATTCATCAGCAAAATTAATAAAACTTTCAATTAATCATGATTTTAATTCAATTTAAGAATTTAAATTCAAATTTAAATTTTGAATTTTTTAAAAATTTTAAAATTTGTTATAGTTTTCTTACATTAGACAAGGAAATTGGTTCTAATTTATCAATTTTAATTTTAATTAAGTGCCAAAACTGCTGAAAAAAGCTCATTTTGAACCTCATTGACTATATTACGTGCATTGTACCAGTTCTGGTCCTATATTGTGTTTTCATTTTATAGTTTAAATATTAAAATACGCTTTTGTAATTAAGTTTTGCGCATGAATTCATCAGCAAAATTAATAAAACTTTCAATTAATCACGATTTTAATTCAATTTAAGAATTTAAATTAAATTTAAATTCAAATTTAAATTTTGAATTTTTTAAAAATTTTAAAATTTGTTATAGTTTTCTTACATTAGACAAGGAAATTGGTTCTAATTTATCAATTTTAATTTTAATTAAGTGCCAAAACTGCTAAAAAAAGCCTATTTTGAACCTAGTTGACTATGTTACGTGCATTGTACCAGTGCTGGTTGTACATTACGTTGTCATTTTATAGTTTAAATATTAAAATACGCTTTTGTAATTATGTTTTGCGCATAAATTCATCAGCAAAATTAATAAAACTTTCAATTAATCATGATTTTAATTCAATTTAAGAATTTAAATTCAAATTTAAATTTTGAATTTTTTAAAAATTTTAAAATTTGTTATAGTTTTCTTACATTAGACAAGGAAATTGGTTCTAATTTATCAATTTTAATTTTAATTAAGTGCCAAAACTGCTAAAAAAAGCTTATTTTGAACCTAATTGACTATGTTACGTGCATTGTACCAGTGCTGGTTGTACATTACGTTGTCATTTTATAGTTTAAATATTAAAATACGCTTTTGTAATTAAGTTTTGCGCATGAATTCATCAGCAAAATTAATAAAACTTTCAATTAATCATGATTTTAATTCAATTTAAGAATTTAAATTAAATTTAAATTCAAATTTAAATTTTGAATTTTTTAAAAATTTTAAAATTTGTTATAGTTTTCTTACATTAGACAAGGAAATTGGTTCTAATTTATCAATTTTAATTTTAATTAAGTGCCAAAACTGCTAAAAAAAGCTATTTTGAACCTAATTGACTATGTTACGTGCATTGTACCAGTGCTGGTTGTACATTACGTTGTCATTTTATAGTTTAAATATTAAAATACGCTTTTGTAATTAAGTTTTGCGCATAAATTCATCAGCAAAATTAATAAAACTTTCAATTAATCATGATTTTAATTCAATTTAAGAATTTAAATTAAATTTAAATTCAAATTTAAATTTTGAATTTTTTAAAAATTTTAAAATTTGTTATAGTTTTCTTACATTAGACAAGGAAATTGGTTCTAATTTATCAATTTTAATTTTAATTAAGTGCCAAAACTGCTAAAAAAAGCTTATTTTGAACCTAATTGACTATGTTACGTGCATTGTACCAGTGCTGGTTGTACATTACGTTGTCATTTTATAGTTTAAATATTAAAATACGCTTTTGTAATTAAGTTTTGCGCATGAATTCATCAGCAAAATTAATAAAACTTTCAATTAATCACGATTTTAATTCAATTTAAGAATTTAAATTAAATTTAAATTCAAATTTAAATTTTGAATTTTTTAAAAATTTTAAAATTTGTTATAGTTTTCTTACATTAGACAAGGAAATTGGTTCTAATTTATCAATTTTAATTTTAATTAAGTGCCAAAACTGCTAAAAAAAGCTCATTTTGAACCTAATTGACTATGTTACGTGCATTGTACCAGTGCTGGTCCTATATTGTGTTTCATTTTATAGTTTAAATATTAAAATACGCTTTTGTAATTAAGTTTTGCGCATGAATTCATCAGCAAAATTAATAAAACTTTCAATTAATCATGATTTTAATTCAATTTAAGAATTTAAATTAAATTTAAATTCAAATTTAAATTTTGAATTTTTTAAAAATTTTAAAATTTGTTATAGTTTTCTTACATTAGACAAGGAAATTGGTTCTAATTTATCAATTTTAATTTTAATTAAGTGCCAAAACTGCTAAAAAAAGCCTATTTTGAACCTAGTTGACTATGTTACGTGCATTGTACCAGTGCTGGTTGTACATTACGTTGTCATTTTATAGTTTAAATATTAAAATACGCTTTTGTAATTAAGTTTTGCGCATAAATTCATCAGCAAAATTAATAAAACTTTCAATTAATCATGATTTTAATTCAATTTAAGAATTTAAATTAATTTAAATTCAAATTTAAATTTTGAATTTTTTAAAAATTTTAAAATTTGTTATAGTTTTCTTACATTAGACAAGGAAATTGGTTCTAATTTATCAATTTTAATTTTAATTAAGTGCCAAAACTGCTAAAAAAAGCTTATTTTGAACCTAATTGACTATGTTACGTGCATTGTACCAGTGCTGGTTGTACATTACGTTGTCATTTTATAGTTTAAATATTAAAATACGCTTTTGTAATTAAGTTTTGCGCATGAATTCATCAGCAAAATTAATAAAACTTTCAATTAATCACGATTTTAATTCAATTTAAGAATTTAAATTAAATTTAAATTCAAATTTAAATTTTGAATTTTTTAAAAATTTTAAAATTTGTTATAGTTTTCTTACATTAGACAAGGAAATTGGTTCTAATTTATCAATTTTAATTTTAATTAAGTGCCAAAACTGCTAAAAAAAGCTCATTTTGAACCTCATTGACTATATTACGTGCATTGTACCAGTTCTGGTCCTATATTGTGTTTCATTTTATAGTTTAAATATTAAAATACGCTTTTGTAATTAAGTTTTGCGCATGAATTCATCAGCAAAATTAATAAAACTTTCAATTAATCATGATTTTAATTCAATTTAAGAATTTAAATTAAATTTAAATTCAAATTTAAATTTTGAATTTTTTAAAAATTTTAAAATTTGTTATAGTTTTCTTACATTAGACAAGGAAATTGGTTCTAATTTATCAATTTTAATTTTAATTAAGTGCCAAAACTGCTAAAAAAAGCTTATTTTGAACCTAATTGACTATGTTACGTGCATTGTACCAGTGCTGGTTGTACATTACGTTGTCATTTTATAGTTTAAATATTAAAATACGCTTTTGTAATTAAGTTTTGCGCATAAATTCATCAGCAAAATTAATAAAACTTTCAATTAATCATGATTTTAATTCAATTTAAGAATTTAAATTAAATTTAAATTCAAATTTAAATTTTGAATTTTTTAAAAATTTTAAAATTTGTTATAGTTTTCTTACATTAGACAAGGAAATTGGTTCTAATTTATCAATTTTAATTTTAATTAAGTGCCAAAACTGCTAAAAAAAGCCTATTTTGAACCTAGTTGACTATGTTACGTGCATTGTACCAGTGCTGGTTGTACATTACGTTGTCATTTTATAGTTTAAATATTAAAATACGCTTTTGTAATTATGTTTTGCGCATAAATTCATCAGCAAAATTAATAAAACTTTCAATTAATCATGATTTTAATTCAATTTAAGAATTTAAATTCAAATTTAAATTTTGAATTTTTTAAAAATTTTAAAATTTGTTATAGTTTTCTTACATTAGACAAGGAAATTGGTTCTAATTTATCAATTTTAATTTTAATTAAGTGCCAAAACTGCTAAAAAAAGCTTATTTTGAACCTAATTGACTATGTTACGTGCATTGTACCAGTGCTGGTTGTACATTACGTTGTCATTTTATAGTTTAAATATTAAAATACGCTTTTATAATTAAGTTTTGCGCATGAATTCATCAGCAAAATTAATAAAACTTTCAATTAATCACGATTTTAATTCAATTTAAGAATTTAAATTAAATTTAAATTCAAATTTAAATTTTGAATTTTTTAAAAATTTTAAAATTTGTTATAGTTTTCTTACATTAGACAAGGAAATTGGTTCTAATTTATCAATTTTAATTTTAATTAAGTGCCAAAACTGCTAAAAAAAGCTCATTTTGAACCTCATTGACTATATTACGTGCATTGTACCAGTTCTGGTCCTATATTGTGTTTTCATTTTATAGTTTAAATATTAAAATACGCTTTTGTAATTAAGTTTTGCGCATGAATTCATCAGCAAAATTAACAAAACTTTCAATTAATCATGATTTTAATTCAATTTAAGAATTTAAATTAAATTTAAATTCAAATTTAAATTTTGAATTTTTTAAAAATTTTAAAATTTGTTATAGTTTTCTTACATTAGACAAGGAAATTGGTTCTAATTTATCAATTTTAATTTTAATTAAGTGCCAAAACTGCTAAAAAAAGCTTATTTTGAACCTAATTGACTATGTTACGTGCATTGTACCAGTGCTGGTTGTACATTACGTTGTCATTTTATAGTTTAAATATTAAAATACGCTTTTGTAATTAAGTTTTGCGCATAAATTCATCAGCAAAATTAATAAAACTTTCAATTAATCATGATTTTAATTCAATTTAAGAATTTAAATTAAATTTAAATTCAAATTTAAATTTTGAATTTTTTAAAAATTTTAAAATTTGTTATAGTTTTCTTACATTAGACAAGGAAATTGGTTCTAATTTATCAATTTTAATTTTAATTAAGTGCCAAAACTGCTAAAAAAAGCTCATTTTGAACCTCATTGACTATATTACGTGCATTGTACCAGTTCTGGTCCTATATTGTGTTTTCATTTTATAGTTTAAATATTAAAATACGCTTTTGTAATTAAGTTTTGCGCATGAATTCATCAGCAAAATTAATAAAACTTTCAATTAATCATGATTTTAATTCAATTTAAGAATTTAAATTAAATTTAAATTCAAATTTAAATTTTGAATTTTTTAAAAATTTTAAAATTTGTTATAGTTTTCTTACATTAGACAAGGAAATTGGTTCTAATTTATCAATTTTAATTTTAATTAAGTGCCAAAACTGCTAAAAAAAGCCTATTTTGAACCTAGTTGACTATGTTACGTGCATTGTACCAGTGCTGGTTGTACATTACGTTGTCATTTTATAGTTTAAATATTAAAATACGCTTTTGTAATTATGTTTTGCGCATAAATTCATCAGCAAAATTAATAAAACTTTCAATTAATCATGATTTTAATTCAATTTAAGAATTTAAATTCAAATTTAAATTTTGAATTTTTTAAAAATTTTAAAATTTGTTATAGTTTTCTTACATTAGACAAGGAAATTGGTTCTAATTTATCAATTTTAATTTTAATTAAGTGCCAAAACTGCTAAAAAAAGCTTATTTTGAACCTAATTGACTATGTTACGTGCATTGTACCAGTGCTGGTTGTACATTACGTTGTCATTTTATAGTTTAAATATTAAAATACGCTTTTGTAATTAAGTTTTGCGCATGAATTCATCAGCAAAATTAATAAAACTTTCAATTAATCATGATTTTAATTCAATTTAAGAATTTAAATTAAATTTAAATTCAAATTTAAATTTTGAATTTTTTAAAAATTTTAAAATTTGTTATAGTTTTCTTACATTAGACAAGGAAATTGGTTCTAATTTATCAATTTTAATTTTAATTAAGTGCCAAAACTGCTAAAAAAGCTCATTTTGAACCTCATTGACTATATTACGTGCATTGTACCAGTTCTGGTCCTATATTGTGTTTCCATTTTATAGTTTAAATATTAAAATACGCTTTTATAATTAAGTTTTGCGCATGAATTCATCAGCAAAATTAATAAAACTTTCAATTAATCATGATTTTAATTCAATTTAAGAATTTAAATTAAATTTAAATTCAAATTTAAATTTTGAATTTTTTAAAAATTTTAAAATTTGTTATAGTTTTCTTACATTAGACAAGGAAATTGGTTCTAATTTATCAATTTTAATTTTAATTAAGTGCCAAAACTGCTAAAAAAAGCTTATTTTGAACCTAATTGACTATGTTACGTGCATTGTACCAGTGCTGGTTGTACATTACGTTGTCATTTTATAGTTTAAATATTAAAATACGCTTTTGTAATTAAGTTTTGCGCATAAATTCATCAGCAAAATTAATAAAACTTTCAATTAATCATGATTTTAATTCAATTTAAGAATTTAAATTAAATTTAAATTCAAATTTAAATTTTGAATTTTTTAAAAATTTTAAAATTTGTTATAGTTTTCTTACATTAGACAAGGAAATTGGTTCTAATTTATCAATTTTAATTTTAATTAAGTGCCAAAACTGCTAAAAAAGCTTATTTTGAACCTAATTGACTATGTTACGTGCATTGTACCAGTGCTGGTCGTACATTACGTTGTCATTTTATAGTTTAAATATTAAAATACGCTTTTGTAATTAAGTTTTGCGCATGAATTCATCAGCAAAATTAATAAAACTTTCAATTAATCATGATTTTAATTCAATTTAAGAATTTAAATTAAATTTAAATTCAAATTTAAATTTTGAATTTTTTAAAAATTTTAAAATTTGTTATAGTTTTCTTACATTAGACAAGGAAATTGGTTCTAATTTATCAATTTTAATTTTAATTAAGTGCCAAAACTGCTAAAAAAAGCTTATTTTGAACCTATTGACTATGTTACGTGCATTGTACCAGTGCTGGTTGTACATTACGTTGTCATTTTATAGTTTAAATATTAAAATACGCTTTTGTAATTATGTTTTGCGCATAAATTCATCAGCAAAATTAATAAAACTTTCAATTAATCATGATTTTAATTCAATTTAAGATTAAATTTAAATTCAAATTTAAATTTTGAATTTTTTAAAAATTTTAAAATTTGTTATAGTTTTCTTACATTAGACAAGGAAATTGGTTCTAATTTATCAATTTTAATTTTAATTAAGTGCCAAAACTGCTAAAAAAGCTTATTTTGAACTGATTGACTATGTTACGTGCATTGTACCAGTGCTGGTTGTACATTACGTTGTCATTTTATAGTTTAAATATTAAAATACGCTTTTGTAATTAAGTTTTGCGCATGAATTCATCAGCAAAATTAATAAAACTTTCAATTAATCATGATTTTAATTCAATTTAAGAATTTTAATTAAATTTAAATTCAAATTTAAATTTTGAATTTTTTAAAAATTTTAAAATTTGTTATAGTTTTCTTACATTAGACAAGGAAATTGGTTCTAATTTATCAATTTTAATTTTAATTAAGTGCCAAAACTGCTAAAAAAAGCTTATTTTGAACCTATTGACTATGTTACGTGCATTGTACCAGTGCTGGTCGTATATTACGTTGTCATTTTATAGTTTAAATATTAAAATACGCTTTTGTAATTAAGTTTTGCGCATAAATTCATCAGCAAAATTAATAAAACTTTCAATTAATCATGATTTTAATTCAATTTAAGAATTTAAATTAAATTTAAATTCAAATTTAAATTTTGAATTTTTTAAAAATTTTAAATTTGTTATAGTTTTCTTACATTAGACAAGGAAATTGGTTCTAATTTATCAATTTTAATTTTAATTAAGTGCCAAAACTGCTAAAAAAACCTAATTGACTATGTTCCTAATTGACTATGTTACGTGCATTGTACCAGTGCTGGTCGTACATTACGTTGTCATTTTATAGTTTAAATATTAAAATACGCTTTTGTAATTAAGTTTTGCGCATAAATTCATCAGCAAAATTAATAAAACTTTCAATTAATCATGATTTTAATTCAATTTAAGAATTTAAATTAAATTTAAATTCAAATTTAAATTTTGAATTTTTTAAAAATTTTTAAAATTTGTTATAGTTTTCTTACATTAGACAAGGAAATTGGTTCTAATTTATCAATTTTAATTTTAATTAAGTGCCAAAACTGCTAAAAAAAGCTTATTTTGAACCTAATTGACTATGTTACGTGCATTGTACCAGTGCTGGTTGTACATTACGTTGTCATTTTATAGTTTAAATATTAAAATACGCTTTTGTAATTAAGTTTTGCGCATAAATTCATCAGCAAAATTAATAAAACTTTCAATTAATCATGATTTAAATTCAATTTAAGAATTTAAATTCAAATTTAAATTTTGAATTCTTTAAAAATATTAAAATTTGTTATAGTTTTCTTACATTAGACAGGGAAATTGGTTCTAATTTATCAATTTTAATTTTAATTAAGTGCCAAAACTGCTAAAAAAAGCTATTTTGAACCTAATTGACTATGTTACGTGCATTGTACCAGTGCTGGTCGTATATTGCGTTTTCATTTTATAGTTTAAATATTAAAATACGCTTTTGTAATTAAGTTTTGCGCCATAAATTCATCAGCAAAATTAATAAAACTTTCAATTAATCATGATTTTTAATTCAATTTAGAATTTAAATTAAATTTAAATTCAAATTTAAATTTGAATTTTTAAAAATTTTAAAA
>NW_025062341.1:0-26024 GCF_000002995.4 Brugia malayi
TAGAAGACATTTGATTAATTCATTAACTCACATCATTTCTCTGCAGATATAACAATATCGCTAGATGACATTTTGATTATTTCATGCCACTTCTCTGCAAATGCAACAATATCATCTAGAAGACATTTTGATTAATCATTAACTCATACCATTTCTCTACCAGATATAACAATATAATTAGAAGACATTTTGATTAATTCATTAACTCACATCATTTCTCTTGCAGATATAACAATATCTATAGAAGACATTTTGATTAATTCATTAACTCACATCATTTCTCTACAGATATAACAATATCATGGAAGACATTTTGATTAATTCATTAACTCACATCATTTCTCTACAGATATAACAATATCATTAGAAGACATTTTGATTACTTCATTAACTCATACCATTTCTCTGCAGATATAACAATATCACTAGAAGGCATTTTGATTACATCAATAACTCATACCATATCTCTACAGATTTAATAATTTAACTAGAAAACAATTTGATTAATCCATTAACTCAAACCATTTCTCCACAGATATAACAATATCATTAGAAGACATATCGATTTTTTTATGCCACTTCTCTGCAAATGCAACAATATCATTTGAAGACATTTTGATTACTTCATTAACTCATACCATTTCTCCACAGATATAACAATATCATTAGAAGACATTTCGATTATTTCATGCCACTTCTCTGCAAATACAACAATATCATTAGAAGGCATTTTGATTACTTCATTAAGTCACATCATTTCCCTATAGATATAACAATATCACTAGAAGGCATTTTGATTACTTTATTAACTCATATCATTTCTTTACAGATATAACAATATCAATAGAAGATATTTTGATTAATTCATTAACTCATACCATTTCTCTACAGATTTAACAATATCATAGAAGATATTTTGATTAATTCATTAACTCACATCATTTCTCTACAGATATAACAATATCATTAGAAGACATTTTGATTAATTCATTAACTCACATCATTTCTCTACAGATACAACAATATCGCTAGATGACATTTTGATTATTTCATGCCACTTCTCTGCAAATGCAACAATATCATTTGAAGACATTTTGATTACTTCATTAACTCACATCATTTCTCTACAGATATAACAATATAATTGGAAGACATTTTGATTACTTCATTAACTCATACCATTTCTCTGCAGATATAACAATATCACTAGAAGGCATTTTGATTACATCATTAACTCATACCATATCTCTACAGATTTAATAATTTAACTAGAAAACAATTTGATTAATCCATTAACTCAAACCATTTCTCCACAGATATAACAATATCATTAGAAGACATATCGATTTTTTTATGCCACTTCTCTGCAAATGCAACAATATCATTTGAAGGCATTTTGATTACTTCATTAACTCACATCATTTTTCTACCATTATAACAAGATCATTAGAAGATATTTTGATTAATTCATTAACATACCATTTCTCTACAGTTATAACAATATCGCTAGATGATGTTTTGATTAATTCATTAACTCATACCATTTCTCTACAGATATAACAATATAACTAGAAAACAATTTGATTAGTCCATTAACTCACATCATTTCTCTACAGATATAACAATATAATTGGATGACATTTTGATTAATTCATTAACTCATACCATTTCTCCACAGATATAACAATATCATTAGAAGACATTTCGATTTTTTTATGCCACTTCCCTGCAAATACAACAATATCATTAGAAGATATTTTGATTATTTCATTAACTCACATCATTTCTCTACAGATATAACAATATCATTAGAAGACATTTTGATTAATTCATTAACTCACATCATTTCTCTGCAGATATAACAATATCGCTAGATGACATTTTGATTATTTCATGCCACTTCTCTGCAAATGCAACAATATCATTTGATGACATTTTGATTAATTCATTAACTCATATCATTTCTTTACAGATATAACAATATCAATAGATGACATTTTGATTATTTCATGCCACTTCTCTGCAAATGCAACAATATTATTAGAAGGCATTTTGATTATTTCATTAACTCACATCATTTCTCTACAGTTATAACAATATCGCTAGATGATGTTTTGATTAATTCATTAACTCATACCATTTCTCTGCAAATGCAACAATATCATTTGAAGACATTTTGATTACTTCATTAACTCACATCATTTCTCTACAGATATAACAATATCATTAGAAGACATTTTGATTAAATCATAAAGTCACATCATTTCCCTATAGATATAACAATATCATTAGAAGGCATTTTGATTATTTCATTAACTCATACCATTTCTCTACAGATATAACAATATCATTAGAAGGCATTTTGATTATTTCATTAACTCATACCATTTCTCTACCAATATAACAAGATCACTAGAAGACATTTTGATTACTTCATGCCACATCTCTGCAAATGCAACAATATCATTTGAAGACATTTTGATTACTTCATTAACTCATACCATTTCTCTACCAATATAACAAGATCACTAGAAGACATTTTGATTACTTCATTATCTCATACCGATTCTCTACAGATATAACAATATCAATAGAAGACATTTTGATTACTTCATGCCACTTCTCTGCAAATACAACAATATCATTAGAAGGCATTTTGATTACTTCATTAAGTCACATCATTTCCCTATAGATATAACAATATCATTAGAAGACATTTCGATTAATTCATTAACTCACATCATTATTCTAACATTTTAACAATATCAATAGAAGATATTTTGATTAATTCATTAATTCATACCATTTCTCTACAGACATAACAACATCATTACAAGACATTTTGATAATTTCATGCCATTTCTCTGCAAATGCAACAATATTATTAGAAGGCATTTTCATTACTTCATTAACTCACATCATTTCTCTACAGATGTAATAATTTAACAGGAAAACAATTTGATTAATCCATTAACTCATACCATTTCTCCACAGATATAACAATATCATTAGAAGACATTTCGATTTTTTTATGCCACTTCCCTGCAAATACAACAATATCATTAGAAGGCATTTTGATTACTTCATAAACTCACATCATTTCTCTACAGATATAACAATATAATTAGATGACATTTTGATTAATTCATTAACCCTTACCATTTCTCTACAGATTTAACAATATCATTAGAAGATATTTTGATTATTTCATTAACTCATATCATTTCTTTACAGATATAACAATATCAATAGAAGATATTTTGATTAATTCATTAACTCATACCATTTCTCTACAGATTTAACAATATCATTAGAAGATATTTTGATTATTTCATTAACTCACATCATTTCTCTACAGATATAACAATATCATTAGAAGACATTTTGATTATTTCATGCCACTTCTCTGCAAATGCAACAATATTATTAGAAGACATTTTGATTATTTCATTAACTCACATCATTTCCCTATAGAAGGCATTTTGATAACTTCATTAACTCACATCATTTCTCTACAGATATAACAATATAATTAGAAGACATTTTAATTAATTCATTAACTCACATCATTTCTCTACAGATATAACAATATAAGCTAGAAGATGTTTTGATTAATTCATTAACTCACTTCATTTCTCTACAGATGTAACAATATAACTAGAAAACAATTTGATTAATTCATTAACTCACATCATTTCTCTTCAGATATAACAATATCGTTAGATGACATTTTGATTAATTCATTAACTCACTTCATTTCTCTACAGATGTAACAATATAACTAGAAAACAATTTGATTAATCCATTAACTCATACCATTTCTCCACAGATATAACAATATCACTAGAAGACATTTTGATTACTTCATTAACTCATACCATTTCTCTACCAATATAACAAGATCACTAGAAAACATACTGATTACATCAATAACCCATACCATTTCTCTACAGATATAACAATATCACTAGAAGACATTTTGATTACTTCATTAACTCACATCATTTCTCTACAGATATAACAATATCACTAGAAGATATTTTGATTAATTCATTAACATACCATTTCTCTGCAGATATAACAATATCACTAGAAGGCATTTGATTACTTCATTAACTCACATCATTTCTCTACAGATATAACAATATCGCTAGATGACATTTTGATCAATACATCATTTCTCTACAGATATAACAATATCATTAGAAGACATTTTGATTAATTCATTAACTCACATCATTTCTCTACAGATATAACAATATCATTAGAAGGCATTTTGATTAATTCATTAACTCACATCATTTCTCTACAGATATAACAATATCACTGAAGACATTTGATTAATTCATTAACTCACATCATTTCTCTCAGATATAACAATATCTAGATGACATTTTGATTACTTCATTAACTCACATCATTTCTCTACAGATATAACAATATCACTAGAAACATTTTAATTCATTAACTCATACCATTTCTCCGCAGATATAACATTATCACTAGAAGACGTATTGATTACTTCATTAACTCATACCATTTCTCTACCAATATAACAAGATCACTAGAAAACATACTGATCACATCAATAACTCACATCATTTCTCTACAGATATAACAATATCACTAGAAGACATTTTGATTACTTCATTAAGTCACATCATTTCCCTATAGATATAACAATATCACTAGAAGATATTATGATTAATTCATTAACATACCATTTCTCCGCAGATATAACAATATCACTAGAAGGCATTTTGATTAATTCATTAACTGACATCATTTCTCTTCAAATATAACAATATCGCTAGATGACATTTTGATAATTTCATGCCACTTCTCTGCAAATGCAACAATATCATTTGAAGACATTTTGATTACTTCATTAACTCACATCATTTCTCTGCAGATATAACAATATCATTAGAAGGCATTTTGATTAATTCATTGACTCATGCCATTTCTCTGCAGATATAACAATATCACTGGAAGATATTCTGATTAATTTTTCGATTTTTTTATGCCACTTCTCTGCAAATACAACAATATCATTAGAAGACATTTTGATTAATTCATGCCACTTCTCTGCAAATGCAACAATATCATTTGATGACATTTTGATTAATTCATTAACTCACATCATTTCCCTACAGATATAACAATATCACTAGAAGGCATTTTGATTACTTCATTAACTCACATCATTTCTCTACAGATGTAATAATTTAACTGAAAAACAATTTGATTAATTCATTAACTCACATCATTTCTCTACAGATATAACAATATCGCTAGATGACATTTTGATTATTTCATGCCACTTCTCTGCAAATGCAACAATATCATTTGAAGACATTTTGATTACTTCATTAACTCACATCATTTCTCTACAGATATAACAATATCAATAGAAGACATTTTGATTAATTCATTAACTCACATCATTTCTCTACAGATATAACAATATAATTGGAAGACATTTTGATTAATTCATTAACTCACATCATTTCTCTACAGATATAACAATATAGGCTAGAAGATGTTTTGATTAATTCATTAACTCACATCATTTCTCTACAGATGTAACAATATAACTAGAAAACAATTTGATTAGTCCATTAACTCATACCATTTCTCCACAGATATTACAATATCATTAGAAGACATTTCGATTATTTCATGCCACTTTTCTGCAAATGCAACAATATCATTTGAAGACATTTTGATTACTTCATTAACTCACATCATTTCTCTACAGATATAACAATATAATTGGAAGACATTTTGATTACTTCATTAACTCATACCATTTCTCTGCAGATATAACAATATCACTAGAAGGCATTTTGATTACATCAATAACTCATACCATTTCTCTACAGATGTAATAATTTAACAGTAAAACAATTTGATTAATCCATTAACTCAAACCATTTCTCCACAGATATAACAATATCATTAGAAGACATATCGATTTTTTTATGCCACTTCTCTGCAAATCCAACAATATCATTAGAAGACATTTTGATTACTTCAATAACTCATACCATTTCTCTACAATATAACATATCACTAAAACAATTTGATTAATCCATTAACTCAAACCATTTCTCCACAGATATAACAATATCATTAGAAGACATATCGATTTTTTTATGCCACTTCTCTGCAAATGCAACAATATCATTTGAAGACATTTTGATTACTTCATCAACTCATACCATTTCTCTACCAATATAACAAGATCACTAGAAAACATACTGATTACATCAATAACCCATACCATTTCTCTACAGATATAACAATATCACTAGAAGACATTTTGATTACTTCATTAACTCATACCATTTCTCTACCAATATAACAAGATCACTAGAAAACATATTGATTACTTCAATAACCCATACCATTTCACTACAGATATAACAATATCACTAGAAGACATTTTGATTAATTCATTAACTCACATCATTTCTCTACAGATATAACAATATCATTAGAAGACAGAAGACAAAAAGAAAAAAGAAATGTCATCGAGCATAGTAATAAGTGCCAACTCCATGAAAGATATATTAAAAAAGGCGCTCAATGAGATTAAACAATTGAAAGTTATCCAAATGAACGTTAATCTGCCGATTGAAAACCAATACGAGCAATGTAAAGAACAAGAAAGAAAATTTAAAGAGAAGCAAATAACGACACTCGAAAGAAATAATAAAAATGGCTGGAATTCATACAAAAGGTAACAGCTAAACCTACAAGAAGAAGAATGCGACAATGGTTAAAGGCGATCAAGGAATTCTGAAATTAATTGAAGATGGCTGGGAAACATTAATATCACTTAAGCTACATATTAATAATATTCAAGCAACGATGCACTGTCTACAACAAACAATGGAACGAATGGCGCGAAATAATTCTGAATCGGATAGAATACTAAGTCAACAAGAGCAAGGATCAACAGAAGTAAGACGTCCACTAACAATTAAATTACCACGTCTTACCTTTAAAAATTTTGATGAGATCCGAAGCAATGAAGAGAATTCTGGAGTGGATTTGAAGCAGCGGTACATCAAGAAACGATTAACCAAATTTACGGACTAGGAAACCAGACAATGAAAAAAACAACGTGCAACAGAAGAATTCAATTCAATCAACCAAAAGGAACATCAGCAATACAATTTGAAAAGGAAATCACAAATAAAAAAGGCAAGACCTTGTGCATTTTTCAATCGAGATCACTGAGACGCCTTGTAAGATTAAACGCTCTAAAAGCCTGTAGAAATTTTTTAAAAGTGAGGTATAACACAAGAAACTTGTAAGACAAATCAAAAGAGTTGTTTCAGTTGTAAGCAAAATCACCTCTTTGTGCCACTTTTTTTTTTTCTTTTTTTTTCACAACAAAACAAATCAAAGGCGGTTACAAATATAAATCAAAGAGAAGAAGAAGTAAAAACGATCAAGCTGTAGCAGATCGAAATATACAAACGAAATACAACGTCCTACTGCTTTGTCGAAAAGTAACAATAGTAAATCGACAAAAATTTGGAATGAAAGCTAAAATACTGGCATTTTTCGACACAAGATCACAGTTGTCATTCATGTCGGAAAACTTAGCAAACCAATTGCAAATTAAAGGAAAAAATGAAAATCTTCATATAGAAGGATTTGGAATTTCAAACAATGAAGAGGTAGTGAGAATCAGATTAAGCAACAAGGAAATGATTCAGATGGAAGTCAGTACAATTGATCATCTTACCAACAATCTGCAAGTAACAAATCTTTCTGATCAGAATCTTGAACAACTAAATGAGCTCCATAGTGAGTGGAAAAAATCGGACTTACTTATCAGAGCTAACTACTTTTTCAATTTCATAAAACCAAGTAAAGCCAAACGAATAAATTTCGTCTCCACTTAGTTGGCCTTGAAAAGAAACAAAGATAAATCTTAAAAGTCATTATGGGTTATGTTTAAGAAAACTTAGATCACTTATAGCAAGACTACGAGATGAACCAAAGTTACTTCAAAGCACTATTCGAGAACAACTAGCGTGTGATATGATTGAAGAAGTTACCCCAGAGATGGATCAAGAAGGTATAATACATTATCTTCCATATCATGAGATTCTTACACTTAACAAAGAAAAACGAAACTTAGAGTAGTATATAGAGTAGTTTGCGACATTTCGGCTCATTTGAGAAATGACAAAAGTTTAAACAACATATTACAATAACACTATAGGCGTTTTTTACAGCCGGAATTAAAACCGACTGATAGAAACTGCATCAGATTTTTAATAAAAATTGCACCAGATTTTTATGGCTATTTTATGGCTATTTATGGCTTTTATGGCTATATATTAAAAACCAGTGGAAAACACACAACGTCAAATGCTACCGATTTAAGAGAATCCCCACATATAAAAAAAAAAAAAAAAAAAAAAACACGGATAAAAAAAGTTGCATTATTAGATGAATCAGGAATTCTACGAGGAATTTGGAAACTAACAAAAATAATAAGCTTAAAAGGGGAAAGAGACAAAAAAGTAAGAGCTGTTGAATTTAAACTTCCAAACGAAAATACAGCTATACGACCCATAAATTTATTATCCTCTGCAAGACACGAATGAAACGGAAATGCCCGAAGAAGATGAGAACGAAGGAAGCACGAAAGATGAACAGGATATGAAAATGTCAGAAAAAATCACGACGCTAGATGATGGATCAATATCATTCCACAACAAGAAATCACGTCCCAGGTCCGGAATGTCTGCAAATAGGCCGAAGGTACTATTACGGTAACTAAAGAATAAGGATTGTATATATATGTATATAAGATATTATAGTTAATAAAGAACAAACGAGGTCGCTAACAACGGAGTCATCCTTACAAGCAACGAAGCGAAGGAAAAAGCACAATGAGATAATTGATACGATGTAGATATTAGACCTGAACAAAGAAGGGTTCTCAGCGATATAAGCGGAGCAATTTCTTGATATGGATCATTATATGGGGTCGACGAGTTAAAGAATAGTGATGTTAGGGCGTGCTTAAGTTGCGTTAGAAGAAAACGAATAGGAGGACAGATAAGAGGAATTAGTTCTTAGGACACCAATAAGACAACATCGGCGGTTTAATTGCCCAAGTTTGAAGTGTGAAAAATTATCCACAACAACAATGAAAGTTTACTTATCCAAGCTGAATATTAAACGATGTGAATTACGAAAAATGACGAGGAAATTTAACGGGTAGAGAAATGCAACGGCAACTATAATAATCTGGCAATAAACAACGACAAGCAAAACGACAGTTACGATACTCAACGACAATTCAAGGATCAAGAAGAAATAGGGAAAGAATAGCCAGCTCAACCAATTCTACTGATAGTACAATGCGAGAAACGTGATAAGAATATAAATTAAGCAGGAAACAATTATATAAAAGGAATCGTCTCAAATAAAGGTTAAAATATTCTTTTTTCCTGTACATACTATTTAAACTGTGTGCTCATTATTTAGTCTTATTTCCTCAATTTATTAACAGTGTTACTGTGTGTGTCTATACTGTGTACATCAATTTTTGCTATAGAGTGATCTTCTCATTGTAACCTACCATTAAAATTATATTATATTTGCTTCTTTCTTGTGTCAATTTTAGTTTTTGGTTTTCTTTACTGCTGTTAATCAGTTCGTTTACATAAACCAATAACTTGAGCATTATTATAACAGTGACTATTTATAATAATGTCTCATGGAATGCTTCATTTAAAACGATTTTCATAAATGTGTTATTACTTTTGAAACCAATCCATCCAAATGCTTCTATGTTGTTTGAAAAGACTAAAAGTAGTCAGAATCTGAGTTTAAAATAGCTAGGTTGACACGGTGCTTTCCAAACAGAAGTATGATTTTTCCCAATATTCTGTTTCTTCAGCACACCGAAAAATCCATATATCCTATTACAATGAAGACAAAACACGTAATGAAGAGGCAAAAACTGGAAGAGAGCGACTTCTATCACTTTCTACGAAAAATCCTTCAACAGTGATGTCACCCAAGCTTATTCGATTCTTGACTAGAATTAAAATTTGGCAATATTGCTTCAAATTCAAGTGGAAAAAACTCAATGGAATAGAATTAGTGAGATGAAGTATGTGAGAAAACACAAAAGTTGAAAATCAGATATTAAAGATCAGATTGTATGAAGAACAACCTCATCATACAAGGCAGTATGAAGATAGGCGACTGCACCAAAAAAGTCAGTGAAACAGTTAAAACATTTGTCGTGTTCAAATGGAGACACTATTCACAAAATTTCGAATCAATATCCACCTAATATAAAACAACTGTTGCATTCCTGAAAATTTTTCAAGTTAAGATGAACCTGGCCTTATAAGTTTTCGCATTATTACTAAATTAAAAATAATTAGTTAGTCGAACTCTTGTAAAGATGGACGAATAACGACCAGTATCATTAATAACCGCAAGACATATTAAAAATATTCTCATAAAACACATAATAATTTATGGCCCGGCTAACAACTGGAAAGCCTTGGATAAGGAACATTAAATGCACGGAACATTATTAAAGGCACTACATATTCATTACAAATCTTTTTTAGATTAATGCAAACACTAAATTTTATTTACTCAAAATTCTGTGGAACATACAGGAGGAAAGCGTGAAGATCCGGTTGAACGTAAAAAATTATTTAAATGAAAATAAGTACTTTATCTTGACACTTCCCAATTCTCCTAAATTGATCTCTTTCCCAACTCCATTTTCAAATGACCACTCATAAATCCAAGCTTTATTGTTGCTATCTAAGGCCAAATGTACTGGATTATGTATTTTTTGAAAATTTGGACTACTATTTAATTTTTTGTTGAATCATTTAGAAATTGAAATAGGAAATTTTTACTATTCTCTATATTAGATATTTTGTATTAATGCACCTATGATCTTATTCATAATATATGTTATGAATAATTCACAATTTTCATAATGCATAAAAAATCTTAGCAACCTATCTATGCAAGTTTTGCAAGAAGTTGAATATGTTTTGTCGAGAACATTAAGTGGGGGTCCTTTGAAAACGATGCCAGTGGTACTGCTATCCGTTAGATTACGAAGAAGTATATTTCTATCACAATCTATACGATCATATCTGCATTCCGCTACTGCACATTTTTCATCACATTACCCACCCAAATAATGCAAACATAGTAATTAGAAAGTCTAGATGAAATGATAAATTTCCTTTTTTTTTTTTAAAAAAAAAGTGTTAGTTGGGAAAAATTAAGACTTGATTAAATTTGATTCTGCGATACCATGCAACCAAATCTGTTTACGACCAAGAAGAAATTACAGTACTGCTTACCTATACTTTTGAATACTCACAACACAATCGAAACTATCAAAAAAACTTTTCATTATTACATTCCATCAGCAAAACGCAGTGCACAAAATTCCGGATGTTCTTACATCCATTTCGTAAATAGTCATCTCTTTCTCACAAATTTTGCCGCTAAACCCTAAAAAAGGAAAAAAAAAAAAAAAAAAACTGGACTACAAATTGCAAATTATGCCAAAGCTTCTGACTGCATGACATTTTAGTGTGATGATTAATAAGAAAATAATTGACAGACATACCATCAGTACAAAAGCAAATACCATCAATACAAGTACCATCATTTCTGCAAATGTTGCCAAGCTTACACCTATCAACAACCGCTATAAATTATTTTCAAAAAATAAAAGCAGACTATAGAAAGTTAAATACTGATTTGATTTCAAAGTTACAAATTAACTCCATCTATAAAGATAAATAAAACGGTGCAATTCAAAACATACTGCAAGAAAAATGCAAACTAAGATAAATTAGACGGATGATGAGATGTTTGAAATAAATGGAAGCATAGTAGCAAAAATGACATGTTTAAATAATAAAAGTATCCTCATAGCGTAGATTAAATAAAAGAGGGTTTTGATAGCAGTGAAATCAAAATTTTTTGAAGACAATAAACAACAATAAAAGAATAAACCAACTTATCGAAAGTATATTCACAGTTATGACCGAAGTATCCCATAGAGCATATAGCAGATCCATTTATACTTACATTTATACAACACATACTTACATTGCGGTAATGAGGAAATGCCTTCCAAACGTAAAGAATTTCGCATTTTTCACCACCATAACCTACTGAGCATGAACACTGAAATATTCCGTTTACTGAAATAAAAAAAAAAAAAAAAAAATACTGAAATAAAATTTAAATTTAAATATTGGACAAATTTATGTAGGAAATCAAATATATTGCACATATTTTAGATATATTTAAATCAAATATATTTAAGAAATCAATTTTCACAATGTTTGATAGAGAAAAAAGGGGTAAATAAATTTTGAATATGTTTCATGTTGTACTGCATCAAATTACCGATGTAAATAAGAGTGATCGCAAGAAAAAAGTAAGTCGCAAAATTTAAAAAATCAATTGGGATATGAAGTATGTTTTAACATGAACATGAAAAAAATATCTTGGATGAGAGAATAGCATGATGAATGCAAATCCCAATACAATAAAATATAGAAAAGTTTCAGAGTTAACACGATTTTATAAAATAAGGTGTAGTGATTTCCTGAATTAATGAATGAAATTTATTTCTTATTAAATTACTTGATTAACTTAACTGAAAATAATTAGGGTAAATGCAAAGGAAAAAGCTAACCAAAGTTAAATGAACTTTATTCGTGATTTGCTTTACACACATTTCACCATTTAAGCAAAGCTTCGCCGGATCGAAACAGCTTGGCAATACTACCAAACAGTTTAGCAAAGCTAATGCAACATTTATTAGCACCATAGCGACATATTCTCAATTATTTGCAACATTTATTAGCACCATAGCGACATATTCTCAAATATTATTTCAGTGCTGATAAACTACTTCTTTTTGTGAATATGGTCGTTGCTTATAACTTATTTTTCTTTCAAAATAAAAACCACTGACTATATTTAATATTGTGCACTTTCCACAACGAACTTGGCTGTATATTTGTTTAGCTACTAGCAACATAGGGGTAAACCAAAATGTAACACCACTATCGTTTTGCTTCTCAGTTTCATTTTATTATTTACTAAATGTCTTTTCAACTTTAACTCCTTTAATTGTAAAACAAAACGCTGTTTTTGCAACCTGCGGTTTCTTCTATTTCCAACCACTGTACTTTGCTAAATACAGTAAGACTTCAACACCACTGACGGAATTTAACCTGACTCATTACTCAAACAGAGGCATATTGTATGCACTGCCACTACTTCCTATCTCCTGCCACTAAACAACTAGTCGGAAAAAAACAGCCAAAGGCAATTGCTACCGGACTTCTCGCACTTGCTAACGCCCCCCAACATGAAAGACTCCACATAAAACACGGCTCTCAGAATGAAAAAAATCCGTACAGGCAATGCTGATTAGTTAATGTTGAAATGCCTTTTAGGCAACAAAGAAGCTATTATTGTTATTATTTATTATCATTATTATTATTGTTACAACAATAAGTTGTTAATTTACAATTTACATAATACATTGTACTATAGTATAGCTGGATTCTCCCCCAGAACGATCAATTTTTTGATATTATATAAATCAAACATTTCTTTCTTTTCTCAATTATTCTTTAGTGTTTTATTTACAGTGTTGCAAATAATAACCAATGCCTGATTTAATAATTCTGGGAACTTTGTGATTGTAAAGATGAAGTTATTTAAGTTACTTTTGAGCCATCGTTGTCTATTTGATGTTTATAATTAAGGTTGAATGAAGGGAACTATTTGAAAGAGTTAAATATCTCTAGAATCACTCTTATTAATGAATTCTCAATGAATACTCTTCATTCCTTTTATATTTAATTTCATATCATTTTCTCTTTTATATGTATAAATATTTCACTCTCATAAAGTCATATTTTCTCGCATTCTTATCTTTTTATTTTGTCTTCTATTGAATGGCTATTGTGTCATTGTATTGCTAAAATCTCCTGACAAATAATATTCTATAGCAGTATTGTGTTTTCTGCAATGCATATTGGATGAAAGTGACCATATTATCCCTCCCGCTTTCCGGATATTTGAATGTCAGTTGATGATAGTAAGGATGATTGGATGAACAATAACTCGAGGCATCTGATCGAAAAATATGCAGTGTCGTAAGGCTTAAATTTGTTCCTAATATAAAGTATAAGTTCTAGTTTAATGTTGAAATTTCGATGATGAGATGAGCTTGTTGTGAACAGGAAGTACACTGATAATAACACAAGAAGATAAGCGTATTATCCGGGATAAAACCGTAGAAAAAATGTTTTACGTTTGTGTTCCTCTATTCAATATTCTGATGAATATAATTATAGAAATAACATGAGATCATGAGATGATAGGATGTCTCTCTATTGAATTATTATTTTTTCTTTCAGCCATACAGTTCAGCCTTATTTTGGGATGATCCTTCTACAAATCTCACTCTTTTCTTCACTATACTCATTTTCCAACCCATTTTTTTGATCTTTTCAAGTTCACTTTCTACTGGCTTACATATTTCATCCAGCGTGCCGCATAATATAAGATCCCGGTATACTGCACATCGTACACCTGTTGAGTGCTCATTGTACTCTTCCCTGTAAAAATTATTCTTATTCTGTTCAATTTGTAAAACAAGAATTTTGTAAAACATTTGCAAAACATTTTTATTGTAAAAACATTTTATTTTGAAGTTTTTCATAAATAATTGCTTATATTTTAATTAAATAATTCCTTAGCTAGCATGTCCTGTTTTAATTTTGCAGTAAAACTTTGGAGGATTAAAGGTGCAATAACTGTATTTATGAATTCCGTTGTAAGACTTGTACTGGTGGATGATATTATTAGCCGAATCATATTGAAATACAAGGTTAAGCAAGATAATTATGCTTTTTTGATATAAAGGATACTTAATTGTGACAGTTTCTAATCACGGAAGAACGGAGCTTCTTTGCAGAATAAGTAACAAGGAGAAAGTGGCAGTAGTCTTGAGTTGAATTTCCTGGACGTTTTTCTTCTTCTTACCATGCAGGTTTCTTAACCGATCTCCAAATTATGCTTACAAAATGAATGCATTTTTCTTTCTAATGCATACAAGTGAGGATAAATTCCCAATAATTTTAGCACAGTAGAATTTACATATGCAAGGATTCTTACTGAAACTGTTTGCTATGAAGGTCGATGATCACAGATCGCGCTGCAATTTTCAATTCTTCCAATTCCCAATATTTCGGTAATGTCAGTATTCGTACTAGATCATTTAAGTCTATATGTTTCCATTCCTGCAACTTTTTTTTTTTTTTTTCTTCGATATATAATTTTATTTTATACGAATCATTTTGTGCTAGTTATTATCAAAATCATGATTTGAGAAGTCTGTAGAATTTTCGAAGGCAGATTACTCATTATGTTTGTAAATTAACTTATATTTCTTTAATAACAGTTAGCAATAAGAGTATAGCCAATTCGACGAGCATGTTTTTTTAAATAATCTCATCTGCTACACATTATGACCCTCACAACTTTACAATTATTCTTAATTGGGAAATTATGGTTAAAATGGAAATAATTCGCATTATTTCTTTAGTTAAATCTTATGCGCTGTTTATAACTAATCTAGAAAACAACTGATTAAATTTGGTTAGGTGCCTTATGGAACAATTTTATCCGGTTCTCCAAAAATCAGAATTGGCAACGTTGCTTTTGTCAGTAATTGATAAAGAAATATTATAAAATGCAGAAATTAGCGATAAATTTTACATCGAAAATGGCAGCTTCAAGTTCAATTGCAATGGTTTCAATGGCTATATTTACGTTAACCGGTTCCAGTATACAAAGTAATTCGATTGTCTGACGCATTTTTCTAAAATCCTTCTGCAATTCCTGATGAAATTGATTTTGCACTGCTAAAGAAAGAGCCTGGAACAAAGCCATCTCAAAAACATTGATATCAAGAAATAATGTTTGCAAAAGAATTCAATAAATTAGTAATTGTCTGATTCATGTAGTTTATACTACACGTTTGTTAAGTAGTTAACCTATCTTTCTAATTAACTTTCATAATCTATATTCTAGTGTTTTTTTCTTAAAATGTCAAGTTTCTTAAGATGTCTAGTGAAAACAATCCTTTAAGTAACTATTCGTCTAATTCTGACTAACATAGCCTATGACATCATGGGGATAATTTAATGTTGCATGATTAACAGCTGGATTTTCATTGATTAAGCGGTGAAAATATTTGGTACTCATATAAAGCATCCATTTTGAACACGTTATAGAATATGTATTTATACCAAATACTGCGAAATCTCTGTAAATAATAATTAGACTTAATTAATACTTGTAAGCTTTTGAATTAATTAATTGCCAAAATATTTATTCACTAAATGTATTTCAACAGTCCGGACAACATTTAAACATACTAGGTTAATCAAAAAACTACTTGTAAGCTTTTGAATTCAGTCGACTATTCTGAAGTTCTGCATATGTCAGTAATCGAAGTCTGCTTTTCTGTGCAACAAATTGCATGAATTCTGCTTCTTGATATAAAATAAGAATGCTGAAACCGATTAAACCATTTCCGTATTCCGCTAACATAATAATATTGTGCAGTGATTCCAAAAATGGATCAGTACCACGCATGACAAATATGTTTTCGAAATCTGTTTCCTGCGTTTCGTTCAGTATTGCTGCAAAAATTAGATATACTCAGCTAACAAGGCTTCCTTAATATGTTTTCTAAAACCTTAATTCCATTAAATATTATTGATCACTTAATTGGTTCATCTTTTAATCTCGAATAGCTTTTGCAAGTATTACATTTTGAGGTCAATAAGACATTTTCATACAGAATTCATCTAATTTAAAATGAATTTGTGAAAATTTTGAAATTGATGTTCGTTTTTAACTCCAAGATGAGATGACAAATAATGCTTGGGTGCCCTGAGGAAGAGAATGAGAAGACTCCATTTAAGCGATTTGTCTAAAACCATTAATAAAAGTATTAATGAATGAAATAAATTTATAGTAAAAAACAGAAGTCATCCTTGAACATCAAAGAAACAAATCTTGTTTATCGAGCAAACCATTACAGTAGGAGTGCTGTAAATTTTGCTTCATTTACTCGACTATACTTTATGTATAAACTAAAGTGTTAAATTTAAATGAATTAAATTTTCAAATCATACTCTCTGCATCTACAATATTATTAGTATCTTTTGAAGCACCGAAGCGTATTGTAATTAATCCAGAAATTTGCATACGCAGTTCACTTCGACAATTCACTAACATTTTTGGATTTTCTCGACGAAAATCCGCTACATTGATTTTAAATTCACTGAAAATATTTACATTTCTAAGATGTAACTTGAGAGCGAACAAAATATTTCAAATTATGTGAAATTTCATTTTACAATATGATTCAGTTCAATTATCTGGAACTTACAACATCCTGGAACGAAGATTGCTCACATTTTATTTATTTGTTTCTTTGAAAAGAAAGGAGTTTCTATTCTAATTAATATTAAAATGAGGAATTTTCGAGCCTGAGAAATTTGTGTAGAAAGTTGATGAATATTAGCATGATAAACAACCATTATTTGTGAATGAAGAGAAAATTAAAACTTCGAGACTTACAATTCTATTGAGCGTGGTCCATGGGCAACAATAAATGATACACAGCATTCTTCTTGACGTAACATCTGTGCTGGAATGTTTATTCTGGCATCAAACATGAAACGAGATGATAGCATTTCATTTGGCTTTTTTCTTGGAACTGATTGAAGAGCCATATTTCACTTGAATGAAAGTCCAATTCGTATTTTAAAATTAGTAGAAATGATTGACCAACAAATCTTTGATTAGTTTATATTGATTATTTTGATGCAGCGTTTTGCATAATTACTAAAGATTTGAATGTAGTTTAAAATTTGCATTAACATTTTTTTTTAAAAATTAACACAATGCAATTAGGATAATGATCGTCTTTTTCTCCTTGTCTTGTCACTTTTGCTCAGGATTTTTTTGGCGATAACTGCAGATGGACTAAATTTTCCAGAAGCAGAAACCAAGGATATTCTATTTAATCTGGAGAAAACATTACAGTAGTTTTCGTCAATTAATAGCATGAGAAATGTTATTTAAAGATTAATTTAAGGACATTGATTAATTCATACCATTTCTCCACAGATATAATAGATTAATTCATACCATTTCTATACAAATATCGTGATATCACTAGAGAGATTTTGATCAATTCATGTAGTTCACGCAATCGCTGTCCCAATGATCTTGATTGCAGAATACACATGGTCGTCTTTTCGTTGTTGTAGTTTTTGAAGTATTTTGATTATCTTTCATTGTCGACAGTGCTGAAGTTCCTCCGGAATTGTATCGTTGTTTTTGTTCCGGTTTGGTAGTTGTAGATTTAATATTGAGTTGAGTGAGTGAATGTTGACAGTTTCTAATTTGTTCATTCACATTAATTAAACATGTTAAAAAGTTTCTTAGTTTGAGAATTGACCAAGGCATGTCTTTCTTCTTGTGTTTATATATTTTATTTAATATCCATAATGGCAACTTGCTCTCGATCAAGATTTCAATATTTGAATGTTCGAGGCTTTCTCCTAGAGCTTCTAACTGGCGTTCTGTATTTTCAATTGTTCCAATCCATTCTCTTTCATTTCGTTTAATTGATTGGAGTTCGTTGTATAGTAATGTTGTTATTATTGAGTGATCGCCATATTTCTCATTGAGCAGTTTTCTGATGACTACATAATTCTCTGGAGCTATATCATATCCAGATATTGCTTGTAGAGCTTTTCCTTTGAGACATGAGTATAAGTAATTCAATTTTTGTATTTCTGGAATCGCTTGTGTGTGGACTGCTGCGTTAAGACTGCTCCAAAATTGTCGCCATTGTCTAGGGTCTCCATCGAAAGTAGGGAGCGATAAATGAGGAGGAAGGAGTAAATTTTGCTTCTTTTTTTGTTTGTTTGTTCTCAACTCCTTTGAGAGTTGTTTTAAGTTTTGGTCGACTTCATCCTTGTGCATTGTCAGTGTTATTACATTAATATTTGAAGAAGGAGTAAATTTTGCTTCTTTTTTTGTTTGTTTGTTCTCAACTCCTTTGAGAGTTGTTTTAAGTTTTGGTCGACTTCATCCTTGTGCATTGTCAGTGTTATTACAGCTTCCTTTCCTTTGTGTAATAATTGAAATATTCCTTGGTCACCTTCTGTTACTGTTTTGTATTTTTCTTCCTCTTCTTCTCTTCTTTTCATCGTGACGATTTGTTGAGTATATGTGAACCATTTATCGTTGATAGATTCAAGCGTAGTTACGCATAATTGGATTCTTCGAAGTTTATCTTCTAACACTCTTTTTCTTATCACATAAAAATCTTCTTTTTCTTCTATTGTCATACTTGGATCTGGAGATTTGATCTCCAGTTGATTTACTTCTTTAAGAAGACTGACTAACCTTTCCTTTGCCGGTTGAAGGCTCGCAATAATATGGCTTGACATGTTCCCGGCTCGTGGCACCAATAAATTTTGTCGTGAAAGGTTGTCTGGTTGATACTCGAATAGTTGCAATACAGTAGGAAGATTAATAAACCTTTATTTTTCGAAAACGTAATCTTGATAAACCGAGCAATAAAAAGAGAAGAAATTTATAAAAGAAGACCAGAGGAATTGGAATTGGTTAACCGAGTAGTAATCGATCTTAAAGACAAATAATAATTGTAATTTTTTAGGATTGAATTTTATATGAGTGGTAATTGGGCGTGTCTAAGATAAAAATGTGAAGAATCGGAAATGTTCATAAGAATTGAGAATTCATGATATGAGATTACATGCGTAATAAACCAAAAAACTAGATTTAAAGAGAGATAATTTAAGATACTGTAAGATTGTTTTACAATGTCTGAAGAGTCAGAAGTGTCAAAAAAATTGAGAAATTACAAAGTGAGAACTGAACGTATCTATGATGAAAATCACATGTAAAAAGTCTTAAGAAATTAGATTTATGTAGAGATAACTTATGATATTATGGGATTATTTTTAGATAGGAGTTTTCGCGATGTTATAATTTGCGACACTCCCAAAAGGGGAAGAGGAAGATGTAACTTTGAGAGAGTGGTTTTGAGGTATGTAGTTAAATGTATGGAGTTTTATGGGTGGGATTTCTTTAGTTTGGAATTGTGTGTGTGGTGATTCTACAGAGAGAGTAATGATGGTAGCTTGATTTATATGACAAAAGATTGATTGAACTAATCTAAATTTCCACTTTAGAATGACAAAAATAGTTAATATTGTTACAATAATTATACAGGTAAAAATCAATTTCCAATGTGTTACCATATTTTCAAATTCTTCTTCCATCGGTAGAGCAATTTCGTTGAATTTCCTTTCCATTTGTTCGATAATTTCTTCTCCTTCTTTAGAAATTTCTTGCCAAAAGAGTTCATCCTTCATTTGATGTGGTATTGAATTAATTGTTTTTTGGGTTTGAGTTAGGATTTCCAATCCTGCATTAATTCTCTCAATTTCAAACTTACTTATTAAATCTCCTTTGAATTCGATATTTTCGATTGTTGATTGTTCTGATTTGCAAGGAGCCACCATCAAATTTCCGTTAATTCTTTTAGCTATCACATCGTTTCTTTGAAGTATTAGTTTCGTGGCAAGAGTAGGATTGCTGATTGATAGCCATTTGATCAAAAGTAATAAGTTATTTCTGTTTTGGCAACTTCTCTGCTGTGTTTCTTTGAGTTGTTGAAGGAATTCTTGTCTTAGTGAATCAGAAAGGTATTGAAGTTTTACGTTTTCAGGATCGTACTTTCTATCCGGAGACTTTTCCATCATCAATAGTTTATTTGTTACTCTTCGTTTGAATTTTGTAGTAGAGTTCGAGTCATCTTCAACGACTAGTTCAATAACTATATCGCCCTGCATTAAAATTGGAGAGGTGAATCTACAATTTTTGGTATTTAATACAGGGGGGTTTATATCAATTATAAGCGATGCTTGTATCTCATCGATGATGAAGTGGTGGTTATACTTTGTAACCTTGAATCTTCCGATCTTTCGATATAAACAATGATTGGTCGTATCATTACTATTCCATATGATAATGCTAGTATTGTATTCACCCTTTTGTGTCGAACAGTCTTTTATATCTTTAAGGTTAGAGACTAACCCTCTTCCATCGTAGAGGAGAATTTCTCCTTGAGTTAATATGAAGTTTGACGTTGATTGACAGTTAACTCCTAATCATCCATAGGAGTATTGTATTTCCTTATTCGTTATTCATTGATTAGGAGAAGATTGAATCAGTCCAATTCCGTTCATTTGTTTTCGAACATATAAATATCTGCAGAATTGTGAGGAAGCTGCGGTAGTAGAAGTATGGTCTGATACTACCGATAGTGATATTCTGAGAAAAGCTTTTGTACATACAGTCCGTGTAATGTTGCTACATTTTATAGCTAGTTTCTTACATGGGTGCGTGTGTACACATCCACTTTGTGATATGTAGCATTTTTGTGAATAATTTCTTCACAATTCCATTTTTCAGGAATATTAAAGGGTACTCCAGTAATCCAATTACAGCTATTGTTAGCTAATACCTGTCTTGGTATTAATGACATCATCGTTATTAATGATAAAGTTTTTATCAAAAGATTAGACTTGTCCTTAGCGTAGATTGTAGTTTGTGATTTTTTAGCACTTCTGGTTCGTCGAGCAATGGGTTCTTCTGGTTCATCTTCCACTTTTTCTTCTTTATCTTCAGTAGCATCTATTTCCATAGGATAAAGCATATTTATTGATCGATCGATTTGTTTTCCATTCGGTAATTGTATTGTTGCACTCCTTATTTTTCCATCCCATCCTCGATTAATTTTTATTATCCTTGCCAATTTCCATACACCACGAGGTATTTCTGGTTCATTTAGTAATACTATCTCATTTTCATGTGGTACTCTTTTTTCTACTATTCTAGGTGATTTTAATTCTCTCTGTGTGCGTTCTCTAAGACTTGTAAGATATTCTTCTTTCCACAACTTCCAAAAGACATCTAATGTGGTAAGAGTGGAAGTGCAATACTTGACTAGTGTATCTTTAGTCTTTATTGTATAAGGGGTTTATTCATCTTGATC
This sequence comes from Brugia malayi, assembly GCF_000002995.4. Lineage (NCBI taxonomy): Eukaryota > Metazoa > Nematoda > Chromadorea > Rhabditida > Onchocercidae > Brugia > Brugia malayi. The sequence goes on from NW_025062341.1 coordinate 22,241, forward strand.
ACTATCATAATTTATTGGTAGATCTAATGAAACCATAGTTGATATAAAATTAATTGGACGAATGATTCTGTAGTCGTCAAACCCTACATAAGTTAATGGACGGGTATTAAGGATTCCTTCTATTTCAACTATTAATGTTATTAATTCTCCTTCCTTTAGATGTTTTCTTCCTATTGCTCTTCTTAATGCCCTTTTTGTGAGTCCTATAAGTCTTTCATATACACCACCACCCCATGGTGCTCTTGGTATAGTATTTTTCCATATCATACCCTTTGTCGCCAAAAAGTTAGCGTTTTCTTTCATAATGATTTTGAATAGCAGTTGAAATTGGCTTGCATTATCGCTTAATATTAATTTTGGATATCCACGTCGAGCCATAAATCTTCTTAAAATATGTAAAAAATTCTGGGCAGATAAATTCTCCGCCATTTCTAGATGCATTGCTGTGGTAGTGAAGCACGTAAAAAATGCTATCCATCTTTTGACTAGACTAGTATTAGATTAGACTGAAAGAGGACCCATCTAATCTAGGCCAACTTATTCGAAGGTTCTGGATCGCTTTACTCGTGTTTCTGGTAAACTTGGCATCGCTTGCAGTAGACAAAATGTCATCTACAGATAGGGATATAATAACAGATATAACAATATCACTAGAGGACGTATCACTAGAAGACATTTTGATTACTTCATGCCACTTCTCTGCAAATGCAACAATATCATTTGAAGACATTTTGATTAATTCATTAACTCACATCATTTCCCTACAGATATAACAATATAATTAGCAGACATTTTGATTAATTCATTAACTCATACCATTTCTCTGCAGATTTAACAACATCAATAGAAGATATTTTGATTAATTCATTGACTCATGCCATTTCTCTGCAGATATAACAATATCACTGGAAGATATTCTGATTAATTTTTCGATTTTTTTATGCCACTTCTCTGCAAATACAACAATATCATTAGAAGGCATTTTGATTACTTCATTAACTCACATCATTTCTCTACAGATATAACAATATCAATAGAAGACAATTTGATTAATTCATTAACTCACATCATTATTCTACCATTTTAACAAGATCATTAGAAGATATTTTGATTAATTCATTAACTCATACCATTTCTCTACAGATATAACAATATCACTAGAAGGCATTTCGATTATTTCATGCCACTTCTCTGCAAATGCAACAATATCATTTGAAGACATTTTGATTACTTCATTAACTCATACCATTTCTCTGCAGATATAACAATATCAATAGAAGACATTTTGATTAATTTATTAACTCACATCATTTTTCTACCATTATAACAATATCATTTGAAGACATTTTGATTAATTCATTAACTCACATCATTTCCCTATAGATATAACAATATCACTAGAAGACATTTTGATTACTTCAATAACTCATACCATATCTCCACAGATATAATAATGTCACTTGAAGGCATTTTGATTACTTCATGCCACTTCTCTGCAAATGCAACAATATCATTTGAAGACATTTTGATTACTTCATTAACTCACATCATCTCTCTGCAGATATAACAATATAATTAGCAGACATTTTGATTAATTCATTAACTCATACCATTTCCCTGCAGATTTAACAATATCAATAGAAGATATTTTGATTAATTCATTAACTCATGCCATTTCTCTGCAGATATAACAATATCACTGGAAGATATTCTGATTAATTTTTCGATTTTTTTATGCCACTTCTCTGCAAATGCAACAATATCATTTGAAGACATTTTGATTACTTCATTAACTCACATCATTTCCCTATAGATATAACAATATCACTAGAAGGCATTTTGATTACTTTATTAACTCACATCATTTCTCTACAGATATAACAATATCAATAGAAGACAATTTGATTAATTCATTAACTCACATCATTATTCTAACATTTTAACAATATCAATAGAAGATATTTTGATTAATTCATTAATTCATACCATTTCTCTACAGACATAACAACATCATTACAAGACATTTTGATAATTTCATGCCATTTCTCTGCAAATGCAACAATATTATTAGAAGGCATTTTGATTATTTCGTTAACTCATACCATTTCTCTACAGATAAAACAATATCACTAGAAGGCATTTTCAATACTTTATTAACTTACATCATTTCTCTACAGTTATAACAATATCGCTAGATGATGTTTTGATTAATTCATTAACTCATACCATTTCTCTACAGATATAACAATATCACTAGAAGACATTTTGATTACTTCATGCCACTTCTCTGCAAATGCAACAATATCATTTGAAGACATTTTGATTACTTCATTAACTCATACCATTTCTCCACAGATATAACAATATCATTAGAAGACATTTTGATTAATTTATTAACTCACATCATTTTTCTACCATTATAACAATATCATTTGAAGACATTTTGATTACTTCATTAACTCACATCATTTCTCTGCAGATATAACAATATCATTAGAAGACATTTTGATTAATTCATTAACTCATACCATTATTCTAACATTTTAACAATATCAATAGAAGATATTTTGATTAATTCATTAATTCATACCATTTCTCTACAGACATAACAACATCATTACAAGACATTTTGATAATTTCATGCCATTTCTCTGCAAATGCAACAATATTATTAGAAGGCATTTTGATTATTTCGTTAACTCATACCATTTCTCTACAGATAAAACAATATCACTAGAAGGCATTTTCAATACTTTATTAACTTACATCATTTCTCTACAGTTATAACAATATCGCTAGATGATGTTTTGATTAATTCATTAACTCATACCATTTCTCTGCAGATATAACAATATCACTAGAAGGCATTTTGATTACTTCATTAACTCACATCATTTCTCTACAGATGTAATAATTTAACAGGAAAACAATTTGATTAATCCATTAACTCATACCATTTCTCCACAGATATAACAATATCATTAGAAGACATTTCGATTTTTTTATGCCACTTCCCTGCAAATACAACAATATCATTAGAAGGCATTTTGATTACTTCATAAACTCACATCATTTCTCTATAGATATAACAATATAATTAGATGACATTTTGATTAATTCATTAACCCTTACCATTTCTCTACAGATTTAACAATATCATTAGAAGACATTTTGATTATTTCATTAACTCACATCATTTCTCTGCAGATATAACAATATCATTAGAAGACATTTTGATTATTTCATGCCACTTCTCTGCAAATGCAACAATATTATTAGAAGACATTTTGATTATTTCATTAACTCACATCATTTCTCTGCAGATATAACAATATCTATAGAAGACATTTCGATTTTTTTATGCCACTTCCCTGCAAATACAACAATATCATTAGAAGGCATTTTGATTACTTCATAAACTCACATCATTTCTCTACAGATATAACAATATCATTAGAAGACATTTTGATTAATTCATTAACTCACTTACCATTTCTCTACAGATTTAACAATATCATTAGAAGATATTTTGATTATTTCATTAACTCACATCATTTCTCTACAGATATAACAATATCATTAGAAGACATTTTGATTAATTCATTTACTCACATCATTTCTCTGCAGATATAACAATATCATTAGAAGACATTTTGATTATTTCATGCCACTTCCACTTCTCTGCAAATGCAACAATATTATTAGAAGACATTTTGATTATTTCATTAACTCACATCATTTCTCTACAGATATAACAATATAATTAGAAGACATTTTGATTAAT